>NC_140940.1:96190749-96375749 GCF_014529385.1 Adiantum capillus-veneris | reverse complement strand
TTTGTCACTGTTTTAACTGGTTTTTTTGTCTCATTAGGAAATAGAGTTATTTATTTGACTGGCAGGTTTCAAAAACTGTTGGTTTTTTCTGTGATAAACTGGTTGTCACACTTGGGCTTATCACCATTGTAATCTCATATCCGAAAAGGGACGGGGTGTTTTTTTAATATCCATGAATGTTGAGCTTTAAGGCAACATACTCAAAACAGGCCGGACACTACAGTCCGTGATAACTTGGCATTTTTTGAAGGTAAGTATACAACAGTTAATTTTTTCGGCTTTGGAAAAAAGCTATGTAGGGCTGGACACTTCTGTTCTTAAGAGCCACTAATGACTTATGGATATGAAGGTAAGTATATGGCCGGGTTTTGTTTCAGCTTGGGTATAGCTTCCAAGCTGTTGCTCTTAAAAATGAGGTTCCATTTTAAAAAAAAGGGAGTCTTTCTACTCTGTTGACTGGTTACACTGGTGTCTTATTGGTTATAAAAAATGAGGTAGTCATCATCATCATCTAATACCTTTTGGTTGACAAAAAGTAGTCGGATTTCACATCTCTTTGTCTAAAGAAATACTTTTGATACCATGGGTTTACTGATTTTGAAGGTAAGTATATGGTTGCTTTTTTGTCTTAAGCATAGCTACTGAGCTATGGCTCTTGAAATAGTTTGACTTTTGATGGACTTCACCATTTAGAAAGATAGACTGTAAAGTAATAAGAATGACTGCTAGCATACCGGTTCTAATGAATAAACTAGCTTGTCTAAAGTAATTAAAACCTATAAGATGGACATGGATAACAACTAATATGATCCATTGATACCTGTAAAACACATCCAAGGCTAACAGAATTTTTGTCTTGTTTGGATGGATGCAGGTAAGGACTCTATCTTATCTTGGATGGCTTTCTTTTCTTTGGCAAGCAACCTTTCTGTAATGAAATACTCACTGAGGAACGGGGAAGTTCTTTTACTACTAGTCTTACTGAAAGAGGATCTCTTTCCTACAATCATTGTACCTAAATAATTCTAATACTGAGTTATTGTTGTACACATCAGTTCATTACTCCTTGGCCAGATGTCTTTTGAATGTAAAAATTCAATTATGTCTTATTAGTTAAGATTTAAACAGCTACACACACATCCTATACATAAGGTTTCTTCTTTTCGGGGGAAACCGGGATGCTGGCCTAGGAAATTATCTTAGGAATGGAGCTCTAAATTGGACCCACAGTCTGTAAAATCCTTCATTGGTAGACTGGTGTTAGGTGGCCCCTTTTAGACTCTTTTTCTCGTTCCCTGCTCACGGATACCATAGTCTCTGACTTTGCCGGTTGAAGGTTTGCAGGACCAAGTATACTTTACAATATAGACACTTTGCTAATCTTTATGTCACCTCTGTTTCAGGACTGCTCACGTTATAGAATGACAGCTTGCATGAGTACTAATCACAACCCTGAGAATCATGCAAAGATTCTTGATCAAATTAAGCTTTACCTTAAAGACCATACGCCAAAGAATGCCTTGGCTACTAGAACTAGACCTTTCCTTGCTAGAAAAGCCAAATTATGTATTACATACTATGGCAAGAAAAAGTAAACCTGACTTCACTGTTTTTGCAGACTCTTGCTTTATCTCAAGGATTGGAACTTACCTCGGAGCCCCTCTCTGTGGCCTCCTCTCTTGTCCTCAGATGTATTAGCAGTTTGGATGCTTCACAGCTTATTTATGATTCAGCTCTTGTCTTGGATAAAAAACTTTCTGTCTTGCATATGTTGTCATTTAATGACTGGGTAAAAGTTCTGGCTACATTGGACAAAGACCCCTTGGAAGGTGTCAATTTGTTGTCCCAATATATTGCCCAACTTCCTGCCCTTGCTTCACAATATCAGCAGGAGCTTGCCCAGTTCTCCTCAACTGGAGCTGAGCTATCAAACTTCCTTAGGAAACTCTGTGGGCTTAACCCCTCGTTTGTCTGCACCCCAAATACCCCTTCTATCCCTCCAACTGGTGGCATTTTCTGTTGAGATAGTGCAACACTAGAAGCAGTAAAAGAATTTCAAAATAATCTTTGCTCCCTCAATGATGTTAACCTCCTTGAGATAGTACCAAAAATCTCTAAAGAATTTCCTGTCTTACAAAAAAGACAAATAGAAATTGAATCTCTCGGAGTTGACCATCAATTGTGGGTTCTGCCTAACAAAGCCTTCCTGGCTCCTATTCTTAGTGAAACCTGGGTGTACTTGGCCAACCTCCTGCCTCAATCGTGGAGGATTGTAAACTCAAGATCCTTAAAAGTGGGCAGTTCTTGGACAAGGGAGAACTGATTAAAGCACCCTTTAACCTTCATCTAATCAACCATTCCAAATGCCCCTCAAATGCTGGATTGTATATACGAACTAAAGGTAGCATGGAATTTGCAAAAAGTAACCCAGATTTCTACACAGAGTCTATCTGGAATATCTTCCGCCCCTATGTGAAATGTGCTTGCAGGTTTCTTGACCCCAAAGCTACCTGTGAATCAAGCATCATGTGGTTTGATCATGCAATATGGTTTATCCTCAACCATTTGGATCTGCTATTCCTAGAAAAACCAGTCAACTTTCATCTATCCCTTATCTGCTCATGGCTTGGTGGACAGGCTAAGCAGATTGTGATTGCACAAATTGCCTTTAATATCTTCCATGGTCTTATGCATGATATTCTGAAAGAGAGCTTAAAGAAGATGAGCCTGGTCTATACCTCACCACTTATGCTAAATTTAAAGGGGTCAAGTTCATCACTAATCTGCTTAAACCTTGTATTGAAGATGATGATTCTCCTGCTCTGGAAAGAGCTAACTCTTTGGCTACTCCCAACTCCTTCACCTCATTTTTAACACCTAGCTCCTCGTCTCATTGAGGAAAATCTCGTAGCTTTACAAGAGGGAGAGGCAGATTCCCTGCAATCAGAAACTTCCCTGAAATCTAACCCATGAATATATTGCAGGTATCGACAAACCCATGTGGAAGAAGAGTTCTCAGAAAAGAAGATTCGAATTATGGTGCTATCTACATACACTGTCTGTTTCACAATATCCTTCTCGATTGGATCTTACCAAAAAATCTTTTTTGTGAGTGCTTTGACTTATTTTTTGGAAATCATAAACTGCTTGACAAAATTCTCATAGGATGGGAATACCATCATCCTATAAAAGGATTAGTTTTAAATAATGACTTTCTTAGACAAGAAACAATCCCTTATTGTACATGCATTCAATTTACCTCATTCTGCAGGAATTTTGAAGGATTTGGTAACCATGTCTGTACTTAGGACCTTAGCATTATCGATAATGTCACAATACGTAAGTTACTGGCCAAAGGGCTCAATCACATACCTAACTATCCAAAAAACCCTTACCTTGCCCTATCAGCTTTACTTAGCTGCCTCACTGACCTTGTCAGTGCTCTCCGAGTAGAGATGACAGTCCTACCGGACTTAAAGGAATTAGTGAAGGAATGCTTCCTTCATAAAATTTCTCTACTACCTAGGAAGTGGCTTTCTTCTGATAGCTCTTGGCTTACACCTCAACTAGCTTTGATTTTCAACTAATCTCAGATAAATGGCTTGTGGTCGGGCTTGACAAAAGCTCCAACTATCCTACTATTACGTGAAAATATCTTGCTTGGAAAGCAGCTCGAGATCGAGTATCTGGTAAAGAATTATGTCATACTAACAACACACCACAAGATATCTCTAACAAGATCTCTAAACATCTAGGTCAGCTTGGCTACTCTCTTAGTAACACCAGGTTGCCAGTACTTTTTCCTACATATAAATTCCACAAACATAAATTCAAATGAATATCTGATGCTTCTAACTGTATCTTCATAGATATCACCAAAGATATTACTCTTTGCCTTGATATTATTCTCACAGAATTTGAACTCATTTGTGCAGAGAAGCAGAGAATCTGCAAGGATTTCCTAAATATCCAATACAATCCCTTTTGGTTAACAAAGAACGCTACAGATGTCTCACTTAACCTTCCTCAACATATCTTCCACATCTTTACAGCTGGCATTACACAATGCTATGAAAACATTCCACTTAGTGGAGATCTTGGCCTTAAGACTGTTTTAGCTAAGGTTATTAATTTAGCCTTTACCAATGCTAAAAAAAGAAAGTATCATTTTATCTCCCTATCCAAGAAACCCAGATGGATTCAAGCATCTCACTCCATACACCCCCTACACTTCAATGAAACAAAGCTCTACTCCTATATTTTCTGGCTGTTGAATAACTGCACTATTATTGTAGGCGGCTGCTGCTTTAACCAATGCCTTGGCATCCCTATGGGCTTCTCTTGCTCACCACTTATGTGTAACATTTACCTTGATTTCTTCGAATACAAATGGTGCCTTAAGAACATGGAAACTAACCATAAAATACTTCCATTATTCAATCATACTTTTAGATATATGGATGACCTGCTTAGTGTTAACAACAGAATGTTCTCTAAAGAGATGGATCTAATCTACCCCCACTCCCTTAAAATTGAGCCGACTTCCCTCCCAGATAATTCAACAGTTGTTGAGAACTTTTGCAAATCAACCCAATTTCTTAACCTTTCAATATCCCTTCACTCCCCATCTATACAGGTGGATATGACCTTAGATTTATCTGGAGAAAGGATCTTCTTAAGCTTCCTCACATAGAATTCATTAAAAGAAATAGCAATAGGCCATACAAAGCCTCTCTTTGCTCTTGTATTGGCCTTCTTTACTTAATTTTCTACTCTTCATCTACCCCCTCTTTGGCTTGGGAAGAGATATCTATACTAGTTTAAAAAATACTGCCAGAACGGATTTAACCATAATCAGATCTAGAATACCATCATACAAGCCCTCACTTGGCATAACTGGCCTGGACTATTGTTTCAAAAAGAGAGTCTCATCTCTGTCATAAGGTAGTAGGCCCATACACAATGGGCCCACTACCGACCCATTGTGTGTGGTGCCTGGGTTAGGGCGGGCGCGCGCGCGCGCGCACACACACACACACACACACACACACACACACACACTAGTCATAAGTTGTATTTTTAAAGAAAACTTCTAAAAAGAACCCCCACCTCCCTTTTTGATCTTTTGCCTGGACCAAACTAGGTCAACTTAAGAGATTGCATCAAAAAATTGTACCACTAAGTTTACTACTACTGGGGGGCTAAGCCCTTGAATGAATTATGATGCTCTGTACTTCTGGAGAGTCGAGCGTGTTCAATGGAGCATGCTCTCATGGCGCAATGAAGGCGGCCTCTCCCCCCCCTTGACTATCGATCTCCATTGATGGCCATAGGCGTGCAACTCTATGCTATCACACACTCATGAGGCAGTGCGGCCTGACTCTCTCGCTACCTGAGCACAACATACGGACAAACCGGCTTTCTCCTACTATAAAAACAGGTGAGGGCGCATCTCTGCCCCTCACTTAGCCATTGTGGGAGTGTTGAGTTATTTTGTGAAACACCTATTGTCTGCTTTACTACCAAGGAGAATGGAGTTCTCCATGTAGGTGACTCAGGTGTTTATTCTCACCCTTGCTGGGTTTGCTGGTTTACTGCACTACTTATGCATGATTAAATACTAAAAGGTTTTAATTTAGGGAAGGTGGTACTACCTTATGCTTGTTGCAAGCACACATACTGTGCAATTAAAACTACGGCTATGGTATTCTTGTAAACTATTTGCAAACGGAGTTTTCTATTGATGTTATATCAAGGAGCTTGATATGGTAAACTTAGGAATGATACACCCTCGCCTGTCACATAAGAAAATATAAACATCATATTAAAGATGCTCCTGAACGTGGACTGGTTAGGTCGCCTCTGTGGTTTACTGTCGGGGGCTGTCGGGCTCTACATATTGGGATTGGTTGGCACCTCTTGGGAGGGTCAATGGTAGTGACTGGATGTAATAACTATGGCATATATTGGTGGTTAGTGGTTGTTCTGTTGCTTTATTTGAAAAGGAACTTTGGGTAGTTGAGCTCGTTACTGCATATAATCTTATGAATGAGTTTCTCATAACCAAGCTCTCGTCTGCTTTTACTAAAAGTCTAAATAAAATGAAAACAATGTACATGGAAAAATCTGCTAGGCCTAGGCATTATGGATGGCCTTGGGATCACTTGTGCATAAAAAACGACGGTCGGTGTTTTACAAATGACGTACTAGCCAATTTAAATGCACTTCTTTAATTATGATTTTCATTATTCTCTGAGCCGTCTGTGTTAATGCACAATATCTTGTGCAACTGTCTTATGCACAAAATCCATGGTCCTTTTGTTTGCTTGCCAATCTTTCACTTTCATTAACCTTGACCACTTTCATTAAACTTCACCACTTTCATTAACCTTCACCACCTTGACTTAACCCACCACAGTTTTCTCGCATCTCCACCCTGTAATATTTTGCTTGAGATAATATGTGCAACATGAAAGTGACAATAACTTGGAAGGTAGGTGGTCAGATAGTCAACCACGACATTCAGTTGAGGGGAAACTCATTGTTGCTTAGTGCTTACTATTTGCAAAGTTTGATGCCTCCATCTTGCCATTTTCAATCAATATCTGTTCTTATTGAAAGTGATTGTGGCCTAACAAAAGTACGTCTTATTGCAACCACACTGGGATGTTGAAGGTCATAAGCATTTCTTAATAGATGGATCTTTGTCGAGCTTGTTTGAGTTGCTTCATTTAGACACATTTATACAGGTATCTGACAATGAGAAAGAAAATGATAGAGAGATATTTGAAGAGGTTTTAAGCATTGTGCATCTTGAAAGTAACAATGACAATATAGGACACCTCAAAAATCAGTCAAGCGTCATTTGGATTCAACAAATTCTAGGGGCAAAAAAGTTAAAAGATCTATTAACATTATGTGGAGCTCCTTAGCAAGTTGTTGAACTTCCACAACATTATGATAAAAATTTGTGCTTTGAGTTGCCTGCAACTCAGGATAAAACAAAATGAATGTCAAGGATGGAACAACACTTTGATGGTCACTTGTGGACTCGCCCATCAATTACAACCATGGAGTTAGTATGCACAATTCGTTTAAGCCATTGTTTGGGATGCATGCAATGCAATTATTGAACATGTCCTCATTATATTAAAGAACAAGAATTTAATAGTAGAGATTTTCATGGATATTTGGACGGGCAGGTCAAGAAGGATTACCTTGCAATGGAAGAGAAAACAACAATAGCTTGTCATTATTGTCAGAAGGTTGCTATTTGTGTTACTGCTTGTCCTTGCAAAATCTATTATGTTAAGCCTAGAGATGGTACAATGTCGCGACTGTAAATACTTGTTGGTAAACATTCTCATAATGTTAAGGCAGGAACCTTCAGGGCTGCTATTGCAAGAGTGCGAAAATTGGTAGGTGCAGTACTAAAAATTGAAAAGGGTGGCCAAAGAAAAATTCAAAAGTTGGTGGCGCAACAACTTCAGCTTCCTTGTTTAGCAACAAGTAACTTCAGCTTCCTTGTTGTTGCTTCCTCCTTGATTGGCGAGGAAGCTGAAGTTAGATCCGATGGACAATTCAAATGATTTTTTGGAAGAAATGATGCCACTTGTTCAAACCAAAGGGTATGAGAAACTCATTTTTGTTCCTTGAATTTATTAATTTTTTTCTATTATTGATTTAACTTTCTTGGGATGCATCATGTAGGTTTTCTTCAATTGTTTCAAAGGAAAGGAAGAGTCAAGGTGTTGTTATTGGGGGTGGATATGATAGTATTTTATTGCTTCAAAAAAAGTACATGTTTCCTTTTTTCCATGGGAATGGATTTCCTGGACAAGGCAAACAGGATGACAAGTTCTGCCTATTTAAAATGTCCACTAAGGGACCATCATTTGGGATTGATCTAGTAAATTGGATGAAAATAACTGGAACTAGTGACTTAAGAAATGGGTGGGTGTATTTTGATTTTACCCATAGAATAGATGGATGGGCAACAATGCCATGCTCAATTTATGATCCAAGGTAATCTTTAAGTATTTAAATATCTTTTTTTTTTCATCATTAAATATGAGAAGATATGTGTGAAAATATTTATGTTGAATATCTTGCAGCATACGACCACTGCAGATAATTGCTGTACGTGAAACTAAAGAGGAGGATGTAAAGACCCAAGTCATTTTTTGGGAGAACCTTAAATCAACAATGTAAAAGTACGAACATGGTGTAGCTGACTTTACAGGTTTTTAATGTCTGATGAGGCTGGTGCAAATTGAAATGCTATTTGAATAGTCTTCAATGATGGGCCAGATAATATTATGGAGGGACGTGAACGGTCATTCATATTTCATTGGGAGCAAAGTCTGCACAAATATTCTAAAAAGTGGATACCTCAACATCTAACAAATCAACACATTGATATTGTGAGGAATGGAGAGCTTGTAAGACCACTGTACTTGCATCTCAAACGGTGCTTTCAATTGAAAAATGTGGAGACAACATCTACCTACAGAGAGCATCACAAGAGTGAGTAGATGGTTTAAATGGTGGGAGCAACGAATTTCACACTGGGGAGGAATTCGGACAGATGTAAGTACCTTTATGACAATTTTTATTTTTAGCAAAATTTATAAATTTTGCATGCATGAATTTTAAAAATTTTAATGCATGTTTGTTTGAATTTCATAGGCTAGTCCAAGTCTATGGGAGCGGGCACAAATTCCCAATGTTAATTTATCAAAAAGTGTGCATGCAAGTTTTGGTTAGCAGGTGAAGGTGGAAAGAGAAAAATATCCTTGTATGATGCCTGTGTAACAAATGTTATAAACTCATATATTCAATGTGCAAAGCGTTTGGGATATACTACTGGGCGTTATATAGGAACGGGTCCCACAATGGAGACCTTGCTTTCTTGAGTTGAATCTCAACAAACTCCAACTCCGAACAACGTGGCCCATGGCTGTGGTAGGACTCCAATGTATGCGCATCCAATTTTGCATGGAGACAAAGAGACAATACAACGCAAAAAGAGGGGTAGAATGGGAACAAGTAGCTCCCATCACCCGGAATATGTCATGGAATCTAGGCAACAAAACCATCGTGGTTGGCCCAAAAAAATCAGGTTTGATACCCAAGGACGAGGTATTTCTAACATTCCACTACAAATTAGTGACAATGATGATGATATTGGATCTCAAAAAGAAACAACCACACCTTTGTCATCTCAAAGAAATAGTATGTTTGAGAGTGATGTGCCATGCACTCAGTCGGCCCTGAGGAGAATGCCCATTCAAAGTCAAAGAAAGTGATTTGGAATAGTAGGGAGAAAAAAATGTGACAATCTCTTGCAGAGTTGCTCTATTGGTCTTGTTGCTCCATGTATATGGTCCGAAAGAATGTTGAGGGGTAAAACAATTGAGCAATAATTATGGTTTTGTAATCATGATATTTTGCATACTCGATTAATTAAAAGACAAGTCAAAGATTTACCTCCTGCTTCAAATGTTTGGCCAGTAGCAAAAGGGACAGATATCTACACACAAGAACTTGCAGCACTACATCAAAGTGGATTTAGGACAGAGAATGCAATGGTAAATGCACAACCTCTGGTTGGCGACTGCGAAGAAGGTAGTGGCAGCTCACGGAAGAAAACGTGGAGGCATGGAATTTCTAAAGAGGCCATGAAGAAATTGGAAGCATGTAATAGTACGACAGTTATATTTTTGGATGAAGCGAAAAGGTCTCAAGAGCATGTAGTTTTTCGAGTTCTCACCGAAAATAGTAATGAGATTCTTATAAAAGGGAGTCTAGCATGCACGTGTCCGGATTTTCAAAAGCGAGAGAAGACAAACAAATTCTTTTTGGCATGCAAACATATGTACTATGTGTACACAAAAGTGCTCGGACTTAAACCTAAGGAAACATGATTATTTATCAGCCAACCCTCTCACCAATGGACAACGCCTTTATTCTTAGACAACCAAGGAGGATTTCCCCCCCCATTTAATTACTGCTGGTTTGGTATGTATCTTTCACTAAACTAGATAATTGTTCTCTGATATTAAAGAGTTTTTTTTGTATTTATTTTAGCTTATTTCACTTGTGATTATTTATCTTAGAAAAACATTGTTTATGCAGCACAAGATTTCAAATTTCAAGCCAAAAAATAGAAGCAACTTGCAAGCTATTTGGGAGAAAATTACTTGCCTTTTAAAGTGACCATTACATTATGGAATTTATGACTTTTTTGTACTCTAATTTTGATCCTATCTTGTGGTAGTTAAGTGAATGTACTTACATCCTCAAACTTACGTTGTTTCAAAAAGCTCAAGCTTGGGGGAAATAGTATTGTCTCTATTTGGCAAGATTTTTGACTTTATCGCATGTATAAGTGCTGTAGACTTAGTTGACTAAGATGACATGTGTTGCGAACATATTTGACTCTAATGGTATGAGTTGTGGAATAGTGATTTTTTTGGTTTACATTTTCACATCTTTATGCTCTCTTACTCTCTCTCTTTGCATAGTGATATACAACTCTAGGATTTTACTTTGTCTCTCTAAAGAGTTTAGAAGAGAAGTCACTCTCTCTCTTAAGGTTTTATGATCTCTTCTTTCAATGGTAACATGCATAAATACTATCTCTCTAGAATTTATACTTTCTCTCTCCGTCAACCACACATATATGGAGTCTTATGATGATTGAAAATTACATTAAATAGATACTTTATGTTATGATACATGTTTGGTTAAAAAAACTCAAAAGATTGCTGCAATTGTCAAAAAAGTTGAAATGAAAAACTCTCAATGTTAAATCCCCCTACTCCCATAGCATCACTCTTGAAATTTTTCTCCAATGGATGGAATGGTCGACCTTCAAGAACTTGTAGATTTTTGTCAACTTCTTCAAGAACTCATTGGTTGCTATGGAGATCCATAGAATCATCTACTTCCATACCATCACTCTTCAAATTCTTCTCCAATGGCTGCAATGATTGAGCTTTGAAAACTTGTAGATTTTTGTAAGACAAGGGGAGACTAGTGCCTTGGAATCCACTTCCCAACATCCCACTATATAGGCCAAGCTCTTAGCTCTTTGCCCTATCTGGATTCCCATTCCACACTGCCTAGTCCGGCCTTGCCCTTGTCCTGACATTACTTCCCCCTTAAGGAAGATTTTTCGTCCTCGAAAACAAAAGGTAGAAACTTCTTCTTAAGAACACTAATGTTTTCCAAGTGGCACCTTCCTCAGGTCGATCTTTCCACTTGATTAAGGCTTGTTGACGTACATGATGATGCGTACGTAAATAATGATAATCGAGAATTTGTTCAGGTTCATGCGGTAAGGTAGGAGGTTCAACAAAATCGACCAGAGTCTGTTGGCCAATGACATTGTCATCCCCATGTAACCGCTTACGTAAATGGCTTACATGAAACACAGGATGAATACAAAAATGTGTAGGTAGCGATAATTTGTAGGCACGATCACCCACTTGCTAGAGTATTTTTTAAGGCCCACAATCTCGTGGAGATAATTTAGGTGTTGACCCAGTTTTTAGACTTTCTGAATGCTCTGGCACACGTAAAAATACTTCCTCCCCTTCCTCAAAGGTAACTTGCCGACGTTTCTCATCAGCGTACTTCTTATAGAGATCCTGCGCTTGTCGGACGTTCTAACGAGCAAGTTTTAGCATATCCATGGGGTCTTGGAGAAAATCCTTAACCTGTTGGAGTTTTTCGGTTGCCAACCCCACCGTAACAGGTGACCTAGGTTGAAAACCATACATAAGCATGAAAGGACTAAATCCAATCGTGACATGCTTAACAGTATTTTAGGAAAACTCGAGAATAGGTAAATACTCTTCCCAGTTTGACTGTTTCTTGCTAACGTATACGCGTCGTATATCCTCTAGCACTTGGTTAACTCATTCCATCTGACCATTTCTTTCTGGATGATCGGCTATAGTGAGGTTTAGTTGTGTACCCAACCATTTGAACACAGTCCTCCAAAAATGACTGTTAAACTTGGGATCACGATCACTGACAATGTTACTTGGCAAACCATATAACTTGTATAGGTTTTCCACAAATAACTTGGCTAATTCTGGAGTCTTAATCATTGATTTGGTTGGAATAAACTTAGTTTAGTCAACCGGTCTACGACCACCCATACTGAGTCATGACCTCGTACAGTGGTTGGTAAACCCACAATAAAATCCATAGAGATACTTTCCTATTTACCATTGGGAATCTCCAAAGGATGCAAGAGTCCTCCTGCTTTTAGGCGCTCTGCTTTGTTAACCTAACATTTTTGGCAATGCAAGACATAATCTTGAACAAATCCATGTAAACCTGGCCAGTAAAATTGTCGTCGTACGAGAGCATATGTCTTTCTAATACCCAGGTGCCCTGCACTTGGACTATCATGATATTCATAAAGAATTTGGCACCGAATTTCTGTGTCCGTCGGTACACAAACTCTCCCCTTATGGAGTAGGTACCCATTGTTGATGGTGAAATGCTTCCATCACTGTAGTTCATCACTCGATAGAGGAGAACTATGTGTGGAGGTTAACGTTACACTACCATCATTGGAGTGAGAAGGATCCCTCATTTGTACATGGCTCCACACTTTGGAATATGCGTCATCATGCTCATATTTTCCCTTTAGAGAATCCAAAAATTCACTACAAAGTTCCGTGAACAAGAGAGAATTGATCTCCGGCATACGACTAAGAGCGTTAGCCACTAGATTGTATCGACCTTTACGATACCGGAGCTTGGCATCATATTCTTGAAGAATCTCAATCCACCTGGCTTTTCGACCCTTCAAATCAGTTTGTTGTGTAAACCATTTGATGCTTTCATGGTCAAACACAATCTACTGATCACCATACAAATAGTGTCTCCATGTTTTCAAGGCAGACACTATTGCATAGAGTTTGCATTCATAAGCAGAGTAGTTCTGCTGAGCTGCATCAAGCTTCTTGCTTTCAAATGCAATTGGCCGCCCGTCTAGCAGGACTGCTCCAATAGCACTGTCATATGCATCCGTTTCCAAAACAAATGGTTTCAGAGGATCTACAATAGCTAGTATTGGAGCTGTAGCTAATGCATCCTTGAGCGTATCAAAACTATGCTGTTGAGTGGGTCCCCACTGAAAAGCTTTGCCTTTGCCTTTTAGTTGATCCGTCATTGGAAAAACAATATTAGCATAGTTTTTAACGAACCTTCAATAAAAACCTGCATATCCTAAAAGAATCTGTAACTCTTCCAGATTTTTAGGAGAAGGCCACTGTCGAATTGTATCCACTTTGGATTGATCCAGATGTAGCCCATTAGCTAAAATAACATGCCCAAGATAGTGAATTTCTTCTTTTAAAAAATCACACTTAGATTCCTTGGCATATAATTGATTTGTTCGTAACAATTTGAACACTTGCCTTAGATGTTGTAAGTGTTCTTCTTCAGAAGCACTGTATACTAGAATGTCATGGAGAAAAACTATGACAAATTTGCCCAAGTACGGCTTCAAGACACTATCCATAAGTGTCATGAATGTTGCGGGCGCATTGGTTAAGGCATAACCAAAAACTCGTAGTGTCCAAACCTTATTCAGAATGCAATTTTGGGTATATCAGCAAGTCGAATCCGTACTTGGTGATAACCTGACCGCAAGTCTATTTTTGTAAAAATACAAGCATGAGTGAGTTTGTCAAACAACTCATCCGGCAATGGGTACTTGTTCTTAACAGTAACCGCATTTAAGCCACGGTAGTCTATGCACATGCGCATACTGCCGTCTTTTTTCTTCACCAATAGGATAGGAGAAGCCCATGGTGAAGAACTGTGTTGGATAAACCCTTTGCTAAGGTAGTCAGCAAGCTGACGTTCCACCTCAGCAGCTTTAGAGTAACTCATGCGGTAGGGTGGTTTACTGACAGGTTTACTACCTGCAACCACATCAATGCTATGTTGCACCGCTTGTGTCGACAGTAATCCTGGTGGCAAATCATTAGGAAAAACATCATGAACTCCTTTAATAAACTTTTAAATCACTAGCAACCTTTGCTTGTTGGGAAGTAGCCATTGGTGGAAGAGATGAGAGAGAAGCATGCGGCGTTGAGGAGTGTTTAACAGATTCAATGTTAGAGAGAAAATAAGACAATGAGTAACACAATACAACTTGATCTATTTCATTATCAGAAACGAGCTATATAAGCTCAACTTTACATATCAATGGTGAAGAAGGTACATCCTTCTCTCCTAACAACAACACATGTGCGCCATAAGATTCAAACATCAAGTTGTTGTGCTCATAGCTACGCTTCAGTGATGGTCCTAGGCTATGCAACCATTCCCTACCAAGGACCACGTCTACCCTCTCTATGTTCATAACATGAAAATCCAAGGATGTTGAGTAGCCTTGTACTTCCAATGATACAGCTTGGACTTGAGTATCCCAGATTTTGGCATCATATCCATTCATCATTGCTACCTTGTAGTGGTGGGTACTCAGTGTTTGAGGAAATTTGAGTTTTTTCACCAATCCATGTTGATGAAATTGTGAGTAGCACCATCATCTACCAAGATGCACACCTTGTGCCCTTGCAGAGATCCGTACATTCGTACTAACTCATGTGGTCCGAAGGTCTGTTGCCACATTGAAGCTGTGAGACAACATTCATGCACCACCTTGGTGTGTGTTAGTTCCAGTATAGAGAATCGTGAGGAAGACTCAAGAGGCAGTAGTTGCACCGTGTGCACTACTTTCTCCTTGCCTTGAGCAGCAGATTTCCCCTTGGGACAATCCTTTTTGCCATGACCGCTCCTCACGTCGGGTTCACCAAAAATATGTCAAAAAATTTGTGGTCTTGCCAGGAAAGCACCGGGCTTATGGCTGTGAGAGTTTGTGAGAGAACTTAACAAAAACTATATGAAGGAGTTAAACCATAGATGCCATGAAGACTAGGGTTTGGAAAGAAGTGCAATCAAAGAAGACCCACTCTTTCTCTCTTGCAATCACACACACAAAGAATGAACACAAAAGAGAATGTCAAAACAACACAAAGATGAAAACATCAAGGCTATGGTCATATCGTATCATGGGTAGTATGAAAGGGTTAATGGCATTCAATCTTGGCTGACCAAATAGGCTACGAATTGTTCTTTGGAATTGTAGTTTTGTGCTTACTATAATATATATATTTTGTCTAGTGATTGGGATTAATTGTGTGTACAAAACCTCTTCATTCATAGCAAGATAACTACGCTTACATCAAAAGAAAAGTTATAGTCTATGAGAGGTAGTATAATGGGATCCGGTGATAGAAGTATTTCATTGAGCCTTTCTGGGCCAAAGAGAAACACTATACGTTGTTGAAAGTGTATTTTACAGCTAATCCATACGTTAATTCTAATAGATCGTACAGAGTGAAAGCGATAGAAATTATCATCATGTGGATTATTCATCTAGGATAGTATGTGAGAAATGTAGATATGAGAGAAGTGAAGAGATGAGAAGTTTCCCTTCCAAGCCCTATTCTTGCCCGTAGGCAATAAGGATACTGCAGGGAGAGATGTACCTGTAGCAAAGAGAACCTAAAATTTGTAGAGAGGATGAATTACTAAGAATGAGAGAGATAGGTTTGGTTAAGGATATGAGATTAGATACATATATATATATATGTTGGATTAGAGATGAAAATGAAAACAACAAGAAATCAAGAAAACATCAATGTAGAACACATCTTACTTGAACCCTTCGGCACCATTATTGATGGGAGAGAGAAGAAGAGGGGAGAACTCCACTTTGATTGATACGCCAAGTGTAAGACCTTCTTTGATTAGAGTTGATCTTCCAAGGATAACATACAAGAATGGCTGGTCTTCCTCTAGGAGAAAGTGTAGGCTTGGGCTTATGTTAATGGCTAAGTACAATTAGGCATTACTACTCACTCCCTCAAGAATTCCTCTCATCAATGGCTTGAATGCTTGAGTTCCTTTCAAGAAAGAAGAGGTCCCCTTTTATAGGTGAAGGGAACCCCCAAGGGTTTACACAAGAAGAGAGGAGCCAGTGTGAACAAGAATTGGAAAAGTTGGAAATGAGCTGTCCTTGCATGATGTGGGCAGGCTGGGGTCCAGTATTTTGATCATATCTCCTCAATTGTGGCTCCAAATAAAAAAGTAAAAATATGGGCAAAAAATTAATCTCATTAGCTACGATTTTCATTTTAAAATCGTTTTCCAATTCGGATTGGAACCTTGTGTAAAAAAATCATCAAAATAGGGTCCATTTCTGGCAGCAAAAGTCTTCCTGTGGTCCCCTTAGCCTAGACTTTCATTTGATTCCAAAGGACACCTCATGCCATATGAAAGCATGACATTGCTCCTTGACAAAGTTTTGTAATCATGCTTGCAATAATGCATTAAAATAAGTGTATTTTTGAAATCATGCCACCTAGTGTCCCACTAGGATTTGATTCCCTCCTAGTAGCTATTTAAAAAGAAATATAAGAAAAATATGAAAAATACATAGAATATATATATATTGGAGTTTACTCTAGATATAGGATCTAGCTAAGGTGTGAGATGATAATGAGATAGTAGAAATAAAGAATCAATGCTTTTTGCCCCAAGTTAAAGAGGCGGGGCTATTGACGCTTTTTTCATAGTATTTTCTGATGGTAAAGTAAGAATAGGTTACCCTTGAGATAAATAATAGGATGAGATAGAAAGCATATTATTATACTTAAATATGCATATTTACATTATAGAAAATATAACTATGTATCTAAAACGTTACAAGATAACTCTTGTAGCATGCGTTCCCACTATGTACGTGTCACAGCACGACAACGGATAAACCCATGTACTTGCTGAAAGGTGTCTAGTCCTTCCAACTTGAGGATAACATCCCAATAGTGAGATATATATTCAAGTAATGATGGGTATTGGCGCATGGAACACGTGTCCCAAGCCGTCCAATTTTGATCTGCCTCATTTGTAGGCAAGAATTCTTTGCGAAACATAGCCTCAAAAGTTGCCCAACTCTGTGGGGTATGATATTCTTCTCCTTGAGAGACATCCACCACTTGTAGGCCTTGCCTTCCAGAGTTAATCTTGTTTGTAGTGCTCTGACTGCATCCGGAGTATGCCGTATGGCGTGAATTCCATCCCATTTTCCATGAAAGATATTCACTGCATCCTTATTGCGATCTCGATCTTCTCCCGTAAAATTCGGTGTTTTGGTGTTTTTCAATAACTCATCCACCTCCTTGGTAGTGAGAGTGTGCAAAGAATCTGAAGGTGGACTCTATCCATGATCAGAAGTGCCTTGCCCTTGTGTCGCAATGTGCTCATGCATGTGTGTGGCAATAGGGCCCTTGGCCTACTAATGTGTAAGTTATATCACTAATGTAGATAATTTAGTGACGTTTTCATTTAAACCTACAAAATTTCCTTCCATGACTAATATGCGTGTCTGAAGTGCATAAAATTCTTGAATATCAAGCAGTTCATATGCATTGTCACCCGTCGTAGCATCGCGGTGTCGTGCAGCTCCGCTGTCATGAAGAGAAAAAGAGAAGATAAATCCAAGCTAAGCTTCTTTGAAGCCTACACATTTAGTGAGCAGTGATCAGGGCTTGATAACAAGTCAAGTTTAATGATTAATGTATGCCAGATGCGGCTGAAAAGGGACAACTGATTCCTTAATGATGCTAAAAAGGACTATGCTTGAAGTGAGAACAGATGGGATATTATGATCTAGAAATGCAGTGCTTGAAGTGCTCTACCGGCTTGTCTTTACGGCTCGTCGATTGGAGCTACAATGAAGAATTTATGGCATATTGAAGTTTGAGTCGATTGCAAATCCGTACCGGATTGGGCAACTACAGCTGAGATGACAGAAATGAAATGAATGCACGGGCCTGAAGTGCTCACTTTGTGGAGCGCGTGGTCTTTTCAGATCAACGATTGGAGTTCCAGTTGCCAAGATACTAGCCGTTTAACTTTCCCTGGGAGCCGGTTCCGTGCTAGTCTGATCCGCTCCGTCGGTGTTCTGTCTGGGAGTTTTGAGCAGCAGCAAGGGTTTTGAATACAACAGAATAAGTGCTTGAGATAGCAGTGCTTTAATCGATATGTACGCCAATGCCCGCCCAATGTTGGCCAGCGATAGTCGTAATTGGCAATGCCTGGCTAGTCTGATACTCTTTGACTGAATGTGATGGGAAGACCTTACGTCAAATGCAATCACCTATACTTGCATCTTAAAGGTATGTAGGATTATACGAAATGTTGATACGGACATCAAAGTTCAAGATGATAATGTTAGTCAAGGACTGCTCTCGAAGAATGCCGTGTTTGGCAGTGCTTTGCTAGATATGTATGCTCAAATATGATGCCCTTGCAATGGCCATGGCTGCCTAATTGTTTAGCTTGGGATTGATTTGTTTGGAAATGCTTTGAGCCACTATGCATGCCAAATGTGATGCCAAATAATAAGGCTGCCCAAGGAAAGAAGCTAGCCTCCCACCAAAGACCTAAAAGAATGGCCACCCAAATAAAGGGGTTAAGTGAGTGTGAAGAGGAGAAAATAAGGAAGGGGAGGCCATGGGTGGCGACGGGCAGCAGCGCAAGGGATGAAGCCATGCTCGTGCAGGTCGCAACAGTGCTCAGATGGGAGTGGTGAAGAGTCGAAAGTTGGACAGCTCACCGAGGCGCAACCTTTTGATGTCGAAGGCAAAAAATTGGGCGCTGCTCGCAATCCACCACTACCACATCATCAGGACGGGTCCCGCGCCACATCAGTCACGCCGCCGTGACTAAGGGGCCAAGGCAAAAATAACAAGAGGGGGGGGCTATCAACAAAAGGGCATTGCACGAGGGTAATGAGAAAAGAAGAAGAGGGTTACGAAGAGGAGAAGCTGGAAGGTAGGAAGAAGGAGGGTAAGCAAGAGAGGGTTCTCTATCTCTCTCTCAGCTTGAGAACAAAAGCGGGATCTCACTTGCATGCCAAGGTCCCTCTCTCTCTCTCTCTCTCTCTCTCTCTCTCTCTCGGCCATGGCGACATAGGGGAGCCAGGACGGTTAATCTCTCTCTCTCTCTCTCTCTCTCTCTCTCTCTCTCTCTCTCTCTCTCTCTCTCTCTCTCTCTCTCTCTCTCTCTCTCTCTCTCTCTCTCTCTCTCCATTTTGGAGAGAAAGCGCGAGGCTTGAAGCCGGTGAATCACTCGGCAAGGGAAAGGATGTTTGGAAAGAGCAGATAAGCAGACCTCGACAAGGGAAAGATAAGGCGAGAGAAGTTTGGCAAGAGCAGATGTCGGAGCTCGGCAAGCATTCAGGGAGTCTGGGATTAAGAGTCTGGGATTAAGTAGCACCATTTGTGCCGTTAATGGAAAAATTTGTAATCGAATTTCACTTTGGCTAATCATTAGCAGCTTAAAACATTCCGGTTGTCCAATTTTAAGCATTTAAGGTGTTTTCAGAGTCTTTTGCTTTGTGTTTAGCATCTACTCTCTCACACCTCCCACAGCCAAAGGCCCGGCGCTTGCCTAGCTCACGTTTCAAACACATATCCCCCGACATCTTTGGTGAACCCGACGTGAAACGAGCCGGGGTGGGAGGTAAAGATGGAGATACTAGAGCAATTGAAGCAATTTATTGACGATTTCAGTTTGAATGGATTTGATAAAAATCTGGCAGTTACAGATTTGTCAAAAATGATGGAATTGGTTCAGGGGTATCTACAGGAAGCAAAATTAGCCATGCATATAGAAAAGCAGATTGATGATGCTGTAGAGCTAGCACTTGATGCTGTTCAGGAGTAGTATTATATTTTTCAAGGATATGATCCAGAAGGTTTTATTGCATGTTACGAAGCTGAGATGAAGAGCCGAAATGTTCCAGAAGATCGGATGATTGCAGCTTTTGAGGAGGTTGTAAACTCGGATTTTAAAGCAGGTTCGAGAACTGGCAGAAGCATATCCCACACAGTGGGAGTATTTTACAGAGGAATTTATTTATGAAAGCTCAAGGATACTAGATCGGGAAATAAAGGAGATTACTGAACGAAGTAAGGTTGTCTTCAGTAAAGGTGAAGGGGATCAGATGCAGATCCTCAACTATGATGAATTCTGGGAGCATATTTCTGCAAGAAGTAAAGCCAAAGAAAATGTTGAGCTGAAAGTAGCATATTCAATTCGAGAGGAGAATATTTTGAGCAACAAAGAAAAGGTAAATGATGAATTTAATGCTGAAACAGGCTTATATGAATTTTTTTTCAAAGATTGCTTGCATGGACGCTACCTCTAATAATGGTTCTAGTGAACATAGACTGTATAGCAAGTGGTTTACAAGCTGTTAACCTTGACATGGATTATTATGAAGGAGTTCATCAAGCAGATAAGCCTCTACAAGATATTTCTAAAACTATCGGCAATATAGGCGTGCATGTTAACATGTTTGGTGCAGATGAGTGCATAAATAAAGCTATTATATACACAATAGCTGATGAAGTGACTAAAATTGTGGACCCAGCACAGGATGAGCCTAAGGATGTCAATGAACCTATGATTTCTACTAACAATATGCTTGCAGATGTTGCTATCATAGAAGAGGATGCTATAATTGCTGAATTTTTGTCTAGATCTGAAGGAGGATTTTATGGCAGTATAGAAGAGCTTTCTAATGCGTATACCTCTTCAGAGGGGGTGCCAAATGAACCTTTATAGTTCTATAATGTATTGTTAAGTGCAGATGAGGAAGTAGAGGATGATATGGATGAGTATGAAGATTGCTCGGATAATGCTATAGTGAACAGATTATAGACATGGATTTTACATCTATGCTTGTACATGGGCTGCATGAGGAGATAACTCCTACAGTTTTGATTAATGTTGAGAATTCCAAGGGTGATTTTCCTGAGGATGTTATGGATGAAGATCTACATGATAAAGCTGGTTTTCATGATCAAGCTGAAATCCCAATAGGTGAAAATTCATATGATGATACAGGTTGAGAAACTCCCAAGGTTTTTTGTGATGGCTATGAAGCTAGAGGGGGTGATGATGCTAAATCATCCTTGATACTGCATAAAGTGCACAAGGTTTTTCATTTGCTTGGACAATGTGCCAGATGTGGCTAGATTTGGATGCAATTCCTATTGATGCTTATGTCAGTGATGTCTTGGTTGCCAGTAAAGGGAGTCAATTTTCTTTAATGCTTTCTGGTAACGAGCTTAAGTTGCCAACAGTTTACGGGATGTGGGTGCTGCACTATGCTTTAGGTGAAGCTTTAATATATTGCGGAACCTATCAATGCTATGTGATCTCAATGGTGTTTGAGCCAGGAGATTCTAAGGATGTTCGTAAGCGGATTGAATATGGATGGATACTGATCAATATGCATAGTAATTGCGTGCTATTTGAACCAGGGTTAGCATATTTGCACCACAAATGCTTGATGTTGATTGATACAGGAAATGTATGCTCATGTGGATGTTATGTTGCTCCAGTATTTGGGCAATTCCTTATCATCCCATTTGATCCTGGGGGTTACTAAAGTGCAAGTTGCAGATGCAGAGGATACCAGATGCCTGATGTAGCAGGCTGCATGATGCAAGGTTTTGTTTTCTAGATTATGTTAAGTCAAAAGAGTGTTTGGTTATGCGTTCAATAAGATTACATGGTTGGCTTCCAACTGACTTCTTTGGACAATTGATGAAGTATCTTCAAATATTTTGAGTTGGTTCTGCTACCAGAACTTGAGGTAAAGGACTTGACGACCATTCCGTGTGCAGACAGAGTAAGGCATACTTGAGCTTGATAGAGTTCCTTAAAGCGATCTTAATGGTCAAGCCATGTGCATCATTAACTGGAGCACTTGAGTCTGGCGGGGTTCAGTAGACAGGTTATCCATAATTGAATGCTTTGAAGATACGACGGATACGGTTCAGAGATTTTTGATGGGCAGCTACCTAATGATTAAGCTAGAAAATTGATAATAGGGTATAAGCCTTATTTTGTTTTTCATAATGTGAGTTTGATGATGGAAAGAGCTTAAGGTACCTAAAACAGATGTAGATTGAAGTGCAATTGGCACAGATCGGAGGCTGTGCAGGTTCAGAGGGGGTGGATGTCGTGCAGCTCCGCTGCCATGAAGAGAAAAAGAGCAAAGAAATGCAAGCTAAGCTTCTTTGAAGCCTACATATTTAGTGAGTAGTGATCAGGGCTTGATAACAGGTCAAGTTTAATGATTAATGTATGCCAGATGCGGCTTAAAAGGACCAACTAATGCCTTAATGATGCTAAAAAGGACTATGCTTAAAGTGAGCACATATGGGATATTATGATCTAGAATTGCAGTGCTTGAAGTGCTCTACCGGCCTGTCTTTACGACTCGTCGATTGGAGCTACGATGAAGAAGTTATGGCATATTGAAGTTTGAGTCAATTGCAAATCCGTACCGGATTGGGCAACTGCACCTGAGGTGACATAAATGAAATGAATGTACGGGCTTGAAGTGCTCACTTTGTGGAGCGCATCGGTCTTTTCAAATCAGCAATCGGAGTTCCAATTGCCAAGATACTGGCCGTTTAAGTTTCCTCGGGGCCGGTTCCGTACTAGTCTAATCCGCTCGGTTGGTGTTCCGTCTAGGAGTTTTGAGCAACAGCAAGGGTTTTGAATACAGCAGAATAAGTGATTGAGATAGCAGTGCTTTAATTGATATGTACGCCAAATTTGATGCCTACTGCATTACCCTGGCCGGTATGTACGCCAATGCCTGCCCAATGTTGGCCGGCTGGAGTCGTAATTGGCAATGCCTGGCTAGTCTGATACTCTTTG
This sequence comes from Adiantum capillus-veneris, assembly GCF_014529385.1. Lineage (NCBI taxonomy): Eukaryota > Viridiplantae > Streptophyta > Polypodiopsida > Polypodiales > Pteridaceae > Adiantum > Adiantum capillus-veneris. Next base: position 96,352,907 of record NC_140940.1, on the reverse strand, counting down.
ACTGAATGTGATGGGAAGACCTTATGTCAAATGCAATCACCTATACTTGCATCTTAAAGGTATGTAGGATTATACGAAATGTTGATACGGGCATCGAAGTTCAAGATGATAATGTTAGTCAAGGACTGCTCTCGTAGAATGCCGTGTTTGGCAGTGCTTTGCTAGATATGTATGCTCAAATATGATGCCCTTACAATGGCCATGGCTGCCTAATTGTTTAGCTTGGGATTGATTTGTTTGGAAATGCTTTGAGCCACTATGCAGGCCAAATGTGATGCCAAATAATAAGGCCGCCCAAGGAAAGAAGCTGGCCGCCCACCAAAGACCTAAAAGCATGGCCACCCAAATAAAGGGGTTAAGTGAGTGTGAAGAGGAGAAAAGAAGAAGGGTAGGCCATGGGTGGCAACGGGTAGCAGCGCAAGGGATGAAGCCATGCTCGTGCAGGTCGCAAGAGTGCTCAGACGGGAGTGGTGAAGAGTCGGAAGTTGGACAGCTCACCGAGGCGCAACTTTTTGATGTCGAAGGTGGCAAATTGGGTGCTGCTCGAAATCCACCACTGCCACGTCATGAGGACGGGTCCCGCGAAACATCAGTCACGACGTAGTGACTGATGGGCCGAGTCAAAAATAACAAGAGGGGGGGGGGACTATCACCAAAAGGGCATTGCACGAGGGCAATAAGAAAAGAAGAAGAGGGTTACGAAGAGGAGAAGCTTGAAGGCAGGAATAAGGAGGGTAAGCAAGAGAGGGTTCTCTATCTCTCTCTCTTGGCTTGAGAACAAAAGCGAGCTCTCACTTGCACCCCAAGGTTCCTCTCTCTCTCTCGGCCATGGCGACATAGGGGAGCCAGTAGGGTTAATATCTCTCTCTCTCTCTCTCTCTCTCTCTCTCTCTCTCTCTCTCTCTCTCTCTCTCTCTCTCTCTCCACTGTGGATAGCAAGCTCGAGGCTTGAAGCCGGTGAAGCACTCGGCATGGGAAAGGATGTTTGGAAAGAGCAGATAAGCAGATCTCGGCAAGGGAAAGATAAGGCGAGAGAAGTTTGGCAAGAGAAGATGTCGGAGCTCGGTAAGCATTCAGGGAGTCTGGGGTTAAGTAGCAAGATAAGGGAGTGGTAAGGTAACCAGGAGAGAGGAAAACATCGCTCTACTATAATTGGGAACTACAAGGGCATCAAGCAGGGAATTTCACCAGTTATGTACATCCTAATCAGCTTCAAATGGCTCTAATGGCAGGCATAAGTGAGAAATTTACGGTCGTGATCTAATTTGAGAGCAGATGTCGGAGCTAGGCAAGCATTCAGGGAGTCTGGGGTTAAGTAGGAAGATAAGGAAGCGGTAAGCTAACCAAGAGAGAGGAAAACATCGCTCTACTATAATTGGGAATTACAAGGGTATCAAGCGGGGAATTTCACCAGTTATGTACGTCCTAATTAGCTTCAAATGGCTCTAATGGCAGGCATAAGTGAGAAATTTACAGTCGTGATCTAATTTGAGAGCATTAAACTCTCCTAACACCATCAGTGCTGTTAATGGCAAAACTTTGTTATCGAATTTCACTTCGGCTAATCATTAGCAGCTTAAAACATCCCGGTTGTCAAATTTTAAGCATTTAAGGTGTTTTCAGAGTCTTTTGCTTTGTGTTTAGCATCTAGTCTCTCGCACCTCCCACAGCCAAAGGCTCGACGCGTGCCCGACTGACATTTCGAACACATATCCCCCGACAGCGGGCACTCTCCGTGAGAGCATCCGGTCGCAAGCCAGAACGGGCAGGATGAGGCGTTTGATGCTCAAAATCAAAAGTCATATTAATATCTGAATCCATGGCAACACCGTGCAGTGGAAGCAACACAAGGAAAAATACCTTGAGTCGAGTAAAATTAATCCCGTAGTTGTAATTGGCACCGCAAAGGGTAATTAGCCGTGCTAATTACGTTGATTGTCTAAGTTGTAATCAATCCGCAAATCTAGCCATGTAGGTACTCTACTTGGACATGTCGTAGCAGAATCTCTTGCACTTGTTATTGCTTTAATGCAATTGACTTGATAAATACAGTCGCCAATGAATCGCTTTGAGAAAATTTATCGACTTGCTGATTTTTTGTAGCAAGCACGCAATGAAAATATGTACTTGCCAGCCCCTTCGCCGATCAAACCCGAACGTATGGTGTCTGGGAAACAATCCCAACCGCTTACGAGCAAAGGGGGAGAACCCTAATGTGGGTACCCACCCTTAAGACTTCAAAAAAAATTGGTTGGCCACTAACCCTACGGTTTTTGGGCGCCTGTAGTGTGGAAAAACTTGACTGCAGCGCTATGGCTTCCTTCTCAGGCGTCGTCGAGATGCGAGAGAAGCTTGGTATGCCGCGGGTGTTGGTTGGTTGCGCTCGCCACAGAGACGAGGGTCACGCATCTGTCAAGGCCGAAAATGGGGCGTTTTGCGTAGGTGCCACAGTCGGCCTCCCTCCTCGCAAGCGGGGTTGCCCACCCAAAACCCTGTCGAGCTTTTCGCGTAGAGAGCTTCATGGCTTCATGCCCCCATGCACATGCAAAAAGATCTCCACATCTATTTTTGTCCTCCGAGAAAGTAGCTGGCTCTTGATACCAATGTAAGACAAGGAGAGACTAGTTCCTTGGAATCCACCTCCCAACCTCCCACTATACAGGCCAAGCTCTTAGCCCTTTGCCCTAGCTGGATTCCCTTTCCACACTGCCTAGTCCGGACTTGCCCTTGTCCTGACAATTTTTGTCAACTTCTTCAAGGACTCTCTGGTTGCTATGGAAATCTATAGACTCCTTCTCAAAATGTTTGATTTCTTGAAAATTATTTGTTCCAACAATCTTAGGTGAAATTTTGTCAACCTCAATCTCAGGAGGTTTAGTAGTTTGAAAATCCTTTGTACCAACAATCGCTGGTGAAACGTCATCAATTGTAACATTGTGTTGAAGGTCTAAAAGTTTTAAAAAACATCTATTGATAGCTTGTCACACTCTTGGAAGAAAATTAGATAGTATCCAAACGATAAGTTTGCTATCTTAAAGTAAACTTAAGAGATGTCTGAGAATAAATTTAATAAGACCAAGGATATCATTGCAATATAGCTAGTGGAAAACTTAGGACCACCCTAAAGGGCCTTATAGTTGCATAGACAACTTTGACTACAAGGTATTGATACTAGGTTTCTTGAAGGAAAACACATTTTACCCTATGGAATAAGGGTCATAGGGTGAAATTTGTAGGTATGTTGAAGACTGCTTTGAAGCTTAAAATATGTCTTCTATGGTCTTAAGTCCATAAGGAGTTTTTTTTGTAGGTAATTAAAAATAGAAAAAAAATCTAAAGTCTTGGGACCATAGGGTACTTTATACCCATTAGGCCCTCTACATTGGTAAATTTAGAATTATAATTATAGGGTGTTTTATATATGATCCTATGACCATAATGTGCTTTGTTCAGAACTTGAAGGACTACAAGCTCATGTTTTTGCACCTCTATATAATTGACACTCTATGTCCCTAGGGCCATAGAGACTCTCACTATGTTTTCTAGGACACGTGATGTTGATCATAGGTAGGTTATAAGTCTCCCTCTATTCTAATGAGAGATCCTATCACCTTAGGCCATAAGGTACCAATGTACAAGATCAAGGGCCATATATTGTCATCTATTCCAATGAGATATCCTATGGTCCTAGGGCCAAAGGGCTCCCAAGGTTCCCATGTAGGTGCCATTGAATGGCCTAAATTCTCATTTAGAGATTTTACATTGAAACTAAGTCACCCTCTAGCCCTAGAGCCATATGTTTCTCTCTATTCTAATGAGCAATCATATGGTCCTATGTCATAGGGTGCCAATGTATAAGGTCTAGTGCCATATGTTACCTCATATTGTAATAAGAGATCCTATGGCCCTAGGTCCATAGGGATACCATGGTGCCCATGTAGGTTCCAATATTGAATGGTCTAAATGCTCCTTGAGAACTTTTACATTGACACATAGGCCACACTGTCCTAGGGCCATATGTTGTTCTCTATTTTGAAGAGAGGTATTATGGCCCTAGATCATAGGGTGACAATGCATAAGCTCAAGGGCCATATGTTTTTTCTCTATTCCAATTACTAACATGGTGCATATGTAGGTAACCTTGAATGGTCTAAATGCTTTTTGAGATTATAAACATTGACACCTATGCCACCCTCTTGCCCTAGGGCCTTAGGTTTCTCTCTATTCTGATGAGAGATCCAATGGACCTAGGTCCCTAGGTGCCAATGTAGAAATTCAAGGAGCATATGTCGCGCTTGGGTGTTCATCGTTTAGTACCCCCTGTATAATATGAGTTCACGGAATATTAAAAAAACCCCTCTTTTAACATGTCTGAATGAATAAAATAACCCCTTATTTTAAGATTTTTTTTCAAAATTAAATATAAAAGCCCCTTATAATGTATTTGCCTAAAATTTTTGCTTTTAAAAACCCCTCCTTTTGAACTCACGTTATACATTAACATGATTACATAGTGCACCCCCCGAGCTCTATTGTGATGAAAAATCCTATGGTACTAGGGACGTAAGTCTACCATGCTACCCATGTAGGTGCCCTTGAATGGCATAAATGCTCTTTGAGAGCTTTTACATTGACACATAGACCACCCTATGGCCCTAGAGCCATAGGTTTCTCTCTATTCTAATGAGAAATCCTATGGACTTAGAGCCATAATATGTGAATGTGTAACCTCAAGGGCCAAAAGTTTCCCTCTCTTGCAATGAGAAATCATATAAACCTAGGGCCATAGTTCTGCCATGGTGCCAATGTAGGTTCCCTTGAATGGCCTAAATGCTATTTGAGAGATTTTACATTGACACTTAGACCACCCTCTGCCCATAGGCCATAGAGTGCAAATGTATGATCTCAAGGGCCATTGGTTTACCTTTATTATAATGAGAGATCCTATGGCCCTAGGGCCATAGGGATTCCATGGTGCCCTTGTAGGTACCCTGAATGGCGTAGATGCTCTTTTATACCTTTTACGTTCTCATCTAGGTCACCCTCTAGCCCTAAGGCCGTATGTTTACCTCTATTGTAATGAGAGATCATATTCCCCTAGGGCCATAGGATGCCAATGTATAAGATCAAGGGCCATGGGCTACCCTCTATTGTAATGAGAGATTCTATGGCCTTAGGACCATATGTTGACCTCTAATGAGAGATCATATGGCGTTAGGTCCTTAGGGTGCCAATTTACAAGCTCACGTGTTATAACTTTCCCTCTAATGTAATGAGAGATCATGTGGCCCTAGGAATGTAGGGCTGCTATGCTGACCATGTGCATGCCCTACAATGACGTGAATGATTTTTGAGAGCTTTTACATTGACACCTAGGCCGCTATCTGGTCCTAGGGCCATACATTTTCCTCTAATCTAATGAGAGGTCATATGGCCCTAAGGCCATAGAGTGTCAATGCATAAGCTCAAGGACCATAGATTGCAGTCCATTGTTAATGAGAGATCCTATGGACCAAGATCTATAGGGCTTAAGAGCCTTAGGTTTCCCTCTAATCAAAAGACAAATCTAAATATGGCCCTAGGGCCAAAAGTTGCCAATGTATAAGCTCAAGCACCATAGGTTGAGAGATATTATGGCCCTATGACCATAGGTCTACCATGGTCCCCATATAGGTGCCCTTGAATACTAAATTCTCTTGGGGAGATTTTACATTGATACTCTATGTTTTTTGGAACAAATGACATTGGTCATAGGTTTCTCAAAGAAAACTACATAGGTACTCTCTATATGTGTCTTGAAGACTTTGCAAGAGCTTAGAATACACCTTTTCATGGTCTTAGGGCTATATAAATAGAATTTTTTATAGGTATTAAATGGAGAAACTTTATAGCCTTACGCCTGTAGGATGCACCTCTATATTTGCACCATGTGGCCCAAGGACCATAGGATTTCCTACACCAGAGAGTATTGATAATAACTTTCTTTAAGAAAACCATATTTCATCCTATGGCTCTTCGTTTGTATCTTTAAGAATCTATAAGAGCCTAAAATATGTCTATCTTTGTCTTTAGGGCCATAGGGATAGGGTTTTTTGTATATATAATATAGAGAGAACTCTATAACCTTGGGATTGTAGATGGGTACTTTTTGAATGTGTCATCGTATGGACCTAAGGCCATAGGACATATATGGATTACTGTAAAACCTTAGGATTGTAGGGTAACTTTTGCAGGTATAAAAAAGATAGAACTCTATAGCTTCAACATTGTAGGGTACTTTTTGCATGTAGCACCCTATGGCCCTAAGGCCATAGGGTGGTTTTTGTATGTACCACTATATGGAACTAAGGACACATATAAATTTTAGAGTACTTTATACATGAAAGAGCTAATCTATAGCCTTTTGGACCATAGGATATAATTTAGTGAAACAACTCCTTTGCCTATTTACTTAGCATTATGTAGATCCTAAGGGCAAAGGGTGCCGAGCCTTATTGCCCTAAAAACATAAAGTGGCCAAGGTGCCCATTAAAAGAGAATAACATAATACATATGAAAAGTATCCAGTGGCCCCAACGATAATGGTGGATTAAGTGTCCTTTTGGAGTATCCATGTTGACACCCTTTGGTCGTGGAACCATAGGTACCCTCTATATGATTTTTATGACCATAACATGCTTTGTTTTGAGCCTAAGGTATTGTAGCCTTATCTATATTGGTATATTAGAACCCTAAGGACCAAGGGCCATAAGGGTTCATAATAGAATAGATCATAGTTAGACAGCCCTATGGACTTATGGCCATAGGGTGACAAAGGTTCCCTTTAACATCCTAATATACTACAAGCAAAGAGTACTCAATGTTCCCAAGGCCATTGGTGACCGAACTGTATTTGTAGGCGATCTATATTGGGATTTTATGACTAAGGGCAATAGGGTACCCATTGTATGGTTTTATGACCATAACATGGTATGCTTTGAACATAATAGCCCATAATGCTACATAGATCCTATTTCTCTTTTCTTCTTAAGTGACACTTGGACCGTCACACAAGACACCCAAATAAGCTAAAAACATGTGATGCTGTTAATACACATCTTGAAGACTACAAAAAAAGCTAAATTATGAACAATAACCTATGTACTTATGGAAACGGAAGGGTACAAATAATACTAACTATATTTTTTAAAGTGCAAAGGGGAGCATTGAAAAGAGAATCAACAATGGCTTTGTAGGTGCTCATTTTAAACAATAGATAGATTGACAAGTCTTCAATTTCAGGTTTTTCTTGATTTAAAGTCACATAATCACAAAGAATTCTTTTGTATATTATTAAATTCAATAACACATTTACTTTTCTCAATGTTCTTAATAACCACTTATGTAAATTTGGTTGTTTGACAAAATCCTCAAAAGTATTGGATGCTCGAAGTTTTAAAAGAATTGAAAGGGTGGAACATCTTTAATATGTTAGAAAAACATCCTCAAGAAACTAATCAAGGTCACAAAATTAAAAAGGAACCTTTTAATAGGTGCAAACACATCCACAAAGCTCATTAGTAGGTTTAAGCTTTTCACTTCAATGCATTTGCTTGTCCTGGATTTAACCCCCACTAAATATACAATTCAATTTACAAACTTAAACAATTCTCATACATTATGCAGCCATTGCTTTGCAATAAACCTTGATATGATTTTCTAATTGCCATAAGATAAGCTAAAAAAGTATACTAGTCCTCGCTTCCCTTTATTAAAACAAATTCAAGATATCCATTTTAAGTGTATACATCATCCATAAGAAAAACAAAACCATAATTCTGACCATGATATTCACACTTTCTATCTTTGAATAAAATCCGGTTGCAATCGAAGAATTAGATCTTCACATAAACCAACAAACAAATGCTTTATAAACCATGTACGCTTTGATACTTGATGTTCATTGTCTAGGCAACTATTTGACATATCTAACAAATATTGAATATACATTTAATCTAGCTATTTTCAATACAAAGATAATTATTTGAAATGCGTACACCATCAATTCACAATAAAAGAATTTACACTCAACTTAAAATATGATTTAAGATTATTATAAATTAGCTATTTACACTCTTCTATCCATGCATTTCAACTGTTTGGAGAGGCATTTTTGTAATTGGATTATATGGAATCAGGTCTGCTGGAGTGTAGACTTGTCTAGAGTGCAATGCAAACTGCTTCAAAAGGTATTTTACATACATATTTGATAAGGTTCTGCATTTGTAGCCTTCTGGTGCAAGAATGCATTGGTCAACTACAATCAATTGGGTAAATTACACTCCAAATTTAAAATAGTGTGCAATTCCAACATATCCATCGAGTCCATTCTTAGAAGTGTTTTCAACTTCTTTATCAAGATGTTTTTCTTTTGGTTGTACAATAGAGTTCAACATAGCTAAGGAGGTTGAGTCCACGACCACTACCACAAAGGGGGTTTCAATTGTGTGGGTTACAGGTACACTAGCATGTCTTGTTTATTGAGTCTCTAAGGGTATAATTGAAAGATCTTCTTGGGCCACATCTAAACTGTTTTCTGTGAGAGTGAGGGATTCTCACTCTCCTTGAGAGCCTTAGCTTGACGTACTTTACCAATATCGTCATTCTTCCACTTCTTATTCTTCTTTGTGCTACTCAATTTACCCAAATAATGAGTGACTTTCTTGAAGCCTTGAATATATATGTCTATGAAGTTCTCACTTGGAGTGTCCTCTGTAAGATCTATCTACCCTGCTTTTGAAATTGACAGTCCATCATAATCAAACTTCACCAAGCCTTGAGCAAAGATCACATGCTCCAACAAGTAGGAATCACCATTGAGTAGCTTTATTTCAAGACATGGAGACATATTAAGATGTGACCAATCTTTCTTTAGCTCCTTATAACAATCCCATAGTTATAAGGAACTAAAGAAAGATTGTTCACATCTTGATATGTCTCCATGTCTTGGAGTAAAGCTACTCAACGGTGATTCCTACTTGAAGGGAGGTTGCTCTTTATCTTGAAAGAATAAATGGACCACAGATCACGCATGAACCTATGGAGCCACAACTACACAGAAGTGAGTGTATTTTTATTTGAGAGAGAGAGAGAGAGAGAGAGAGAGAGAGAGAGAGAGAGAGAGAGAGAGAGAGAGAGAGAGTTGTCAAAAGTGTTGAGCCGTTGTCGTGTCGCTCCACTTCCACGCTAGGAAACAAGGTTAAAAGATGAAGATCTTACTTGATTGAAGTGTATTTGTTAATTGTGGAGTGATGGGATACGAGGATGTATGCCAAAATATCATAGCCTAAATGTAGGTATTCGATGCTTACAAGAAAGGGTTGTATGGGTAATGCTTGTAAAATCATGCAATGCAAGTTGGGTAGTTGGAGACCATGTGGTTAGTGATAGAAATGTGGTTGGAGACCATGTGGTTAGTGATAGAAATGAATGTGCTTGAGAGACTAAATGTTTAGCATGAGGAGAATCAAAAAGTCCTATTCTATAATTTTTTTCCACAAAAGTCGTTTTCTGTGAAAACGACTTCTTGGATCAAGGAAAACGCAGTTTTGAGCATTGTTGCATCTCACACACATAGGCCAATTCTACATCGATTGGGAGATATTGAGGTTTTTGTACTCTGCTGTTTTTTTCGAAAGCTGTAGGAAGAAACAGGAGAAGAGGAAGGGAGAAGGGGAAATAGAGGAAAAGGGGGCCTATCTCATATTTTGTGCAAGGGAATCGATGTGAAGAAAAGAGAAAGTGGATGAAGATGACGAATCAACAAAGGAGAAAGGAAGAAGATGCGGTAATTTTGGGGATTTTCCTCGTAAGGTTAAAGACAAAGTGCAGTTGATGCTTGACAGGCAACAATTTCATATGAGAAGTAGTTTTTTGGTATTTGGGCTTGCAATTCGAGGTGCATACTAACGATGGCGTATGCAATCGAAATGTAATTAAGGTTCTTATAATTTGTAATGAAAGCTGCTGCCAATTCTAAGCATAAACCATAGTTCATGTGGAGACTTTTCCCTAGGTTTCTAATGTTTTCATGTTATCAAGGACAATTTTGATCTCTTCACTGTACAAGTTCATAAGATTCAATAAATTTAGTGTCTGATTGGGCTCTTATTGCATTGTTTCTCAATATGTGTTGTTATTAATCTTATGATGTTTATGAATCTGTGTTATCTGTTGCAAAATAACATCTAATGGCACTTATGCTCTCATATTAGCTATCTAGTATCTCTATAGATAGATTTATGTTTGTTTGTGCTTCTCTCCTCTCTCAACTCTCTCACAGCTAGAAGCCCGACGCTTTCCTAGTCAACCCCGGACAATCGTGCACTCTGACACCGAGTGCGAGAGGTGGCCTATGAGGGTGCCCTGGAGTTGTAGTGGAGGCATGCAAGCAATCATTTTTGTCAGCTTATGGATCGCAGATGCTAACAATGCCAGATGTTAGCTCAAGTGGTTACAAGAGCTACTTTGCATGCATGGTGGTCTGAGTTCAACTCTTAACTTTGGTTCTTTTAGAACGGCAATAGAAATGCTAAGGATGGAATCTGATAAAGTAATGAATAAAACAAGAAACGAACCAACATGTGCCAACGAGCCACAACACTACGTGGCATGGGGTATTTAATGAAGCCCAAGCCATGGGATCGACGGTGGGCAGAGATTCGCACGCGTCTCAAGGGGGGGTGGACGTCCCACAAAAATCAGACGACGTTGACTTTCTCGCTCCCCAATTGGGCATCAAAATTTCAAGCTGATGACCCCACCGTTGGCAAACTGATGTGTTAACCACGCGTCCGTGTGGGTTTAAAGTGAACAGGTGCATGGACAAAAGTAAAATTGGCCCTAAAAAGTAAACTCGGTCGCCATCCAATGGATACCCATCGCCATAAAAATTGTGTCCGTATTGCACATCAATGATCCCATTGCTTGGCTTCATTCAAGACCCGTGGTGACTGGTCTTTAGTGTTGAGGGCCAACGAGCAGGCACATAAGGTGGAGGGGCCAATACTATGGCATCGTACTAAAAGCAAGCGAGAGGAATATCCCAAGTCGCCTATGTGTTCACCTGTGGTGGTAAACCATCAATAAAAAAATCTCCTCTCACCTTTGCTGCGAGGGCAGACCTCCTTTGCAAAATTACGATAGTAAAATACTATGGTGACCGAGGGACAGTTGTAACTCATTATCGAACTCACGATCCTGCGGGCAGCCAGCCCGCCTACCTCAACCATATGATATATACCCAACATGTGTTATTATTGGGGATGATGTGCAACGCAGTTGGGGGCTGCTCTAATACTGGCCCCCTTACCTTGTACACTAGTACGGCTGGTCGTCTTCGACAATCTCTCTCTCTCTCTTTCTCTCTTCCTCTTTATCGCGTGCACAAGGGCTTCTGTCTATTTTGGAGCTTCGCTTGCATGTCGCAGATTTAGATTTCAACACGTGTAAAGGGCTACCCTTCCCCATCTTTTTCTTTGTGAGTCTGCGGACATGGCGTGTGAGGGCGAGCTTCTGCCTGGCTTGCCCAACGAGGTAGCTCTGCGATGTCTTACGACGCTTCCTCTCGACGCCGTTGCCCGATGCCGGAGCCTCTCCCGCTCCTGGGCCTCCGCTCTTTCCCACCCTCCCCCTTTGCGCCGCCCTCTTCCTTTTGCCTGCATCTTGCACTGCTCACGCCCGGAAAGCTTCTGGCCTTCCCACCATCGCCGTCCTCATCTTGTCCCCTATTACAACTTTCGCTCCCCTTGCCCCACAAGGATTCACGCCTTCTCCTCTCAAACGCAGGTGATCGCGACCGGTACCAATCTCCTCCTTGTGCGCTCCAGGTTAGAACTCACTGATCAAGCTGATGTTTTGCCGCTTGGAGGCATCGGTGAGGCGACGGGCTCGTTGCGGGGTGGCCAGATGCATCAGCGCCAGGTGCACTGCAAGGTTTTGATGTATGGCACATGAAATGGTGCAGGGAAATGAATCGTGCAGTGCCTCGCATGCATGTGGACCGATGGGGGTTCGCCACAGCACATGAGGGGAGACATGTTTATGTAGCAAACGGGGAAGGCCCAGCAGCGGCGACGAGCGCGGAGAGACTGAATATGGAGACAGGGATGTGGGAGATGCTTCCAGAGATGATATATGAGAGGAGCGTCAATCCGGCCGGGTTCATGCTCGGCGAGTGCTTCTATGTGGCAGGAGGTGAGTTTCAACCAACAGCAAGCACAGAAGGGCGGATGTTGTTGCAGTCAGGAGAGTATTATGATCCCAAGAAGGGGGTGTGGACTCTTGTGGAAGGCATGTGGCCAGATGATCTATGGGGGTATGGAGAGGGTGATCCTAAGGTTGCAGTTGTCAAGGATGTGGCATATGCATTGAGTGGGCCTTCCTCACATAGTACAGTAGTGATGATGTTAAGTGTGGTGCATGGTCGACGATGGGAAGTGCGGGGGCGCCTCCCACCTGTACCCGGCTTCGATCCTGTGGAGCGATGGCATTTGCATTTGCTGAGTGTGAACAACGATGAGCTTTGTGTGTTCATCAGTGGAAAGGCAGAGAGGCCTTGGCTGGTTTATGCTTGTAAACCTCATCTTGCAGCAGACGATGGCCTTTTGCATTGGGAGCACTGACCTTTCACCATCCTATCCTCCATTCGCCATAGCATGCTTGCCTCTGTTGGGATTCATATATGAATGTATGTACATGCTTCTTCTCTACTCTGTATAGGCAAAACTGTCACAACCATTACACTCACTGATAATACGTGTGCTCAAGAGCACACATTTTACCATGAATTAAATGACCCCTTTTCCTTAGTAGGCTTGTAGCTTTTATTCATCTAAAACAAATAATCCCATTTTGTAATATTATTTAGCTACTCTTTGAAATTATAAAAACCCCTTCCAATGAACTCACATGCTACACCTACACATTTCAAGGGGGAAACGTCTCCCCCCCCCCCCCCCCCGGGGGGCTAAACGCGAGGGGAGAATCACAATAGAAGTTCAATTATGCTATACCATATTATCGACCATTGACCCCACATATACTTGTGATACACTTTGTACGTTTTCTCAAAGCATGAAGTATGGATAAGGTTAGAGCTTGATATGCAATTTGAAGTAAGTTATCTTTGCCTTTGCTAAGTCAAATGATACTTATTAACTACAAGGAATTGTAATGGCCCTAGCTTGATGGCCAAACTCAATTCTCATTGATGTAGCCATTTACAAAGGCCAAATAACTATCGGGTGGATGCATGAATAGGTGAACCAAAAACTTTATTTCGGACATAGATTTTATGACCGGTACATAAAACCATCTCTATTAGTTCAATTCGGTATATTCTTTTGAACAGCTTTTTAATTAAATATAGAATTTTTACAGCTTTTTGTTAAATATAGAAGATGGCTCTGTACCTCTTAACTATGCACGTCAGCCGGCTCTTTACACCATTACTATTTCCACGTCTCTTTTTCAAATATAGAAGACAGCTCTGTAGCTCTTAACTATGCACGTCAGCCAGCTCTTTGTCTTCCCGCTCTCTCATTTTCCTGTCTCTCTCTAACTCTGTGTAGGAGCACATATTGCTGTTTTACTTTGTAGGCCTATCACACATCTATTGCTGTCATATACTGCTCTTGCTCTCTGTAGGCCTATCACCTTGCTCAATATCTCCCTCTTTAGCATGGAGCAAGAATATCACACTGTATGTGACTGCTCTCAGCTTCACTGTGAACTGTGTGCTAGGTATGTTGTTGATGCGGTCAAGGAATATCATGCTAGGGGAAAGAGGGAGTAGCGTGCTAAGAACAAGCTTGAGCAAGTAGCACGTGAGGAAGATAATGATCAAAATGGTGCTGATGATGCAAAGCGTCAAAGACTTTGCAATGACCTTGTTGTGCTCTTCAATCGGCGTACAAAGGCCCTCGATGTTGCATCACGCTTATATATTTTGTGCAAGTTTTTCAATCATCCTTCTCTTGGAGACCTTGAAATGCCCAGGGCACAAACAACCTTCGTTGAAGGCATACGCAACACAATAGATGCAATCAAATTACCCAAGAGCGGATAGGAGCTCTTTCTTAAAAGGTTCATCACCACAATGCTTATGAATGTTGAGTGTATATCTACATCAAAAGTGAATGTTTCAGCTACATCTAAGTTGCTAAATTTGCACAAGAGGAACTTCATAGCTGCAAAGAATCGGTTGAGGGCAACAAGTGATGACAATTTTCCAATCTCTTTGTGTGCTCGACAGCCCATGGATCGTGGTTTCATAACACCTGATAAGAAAGATTTGATCTTCTCTTTTTGAATGTCTTAACGCTCGTGTTTTACTCAATAAGAAGGATGTGTGCAGAAAGCGTAGTGGAAGAAATTCATATGTCAAACATCCTGTGCATCTTCTTGAACAATCTCAGGTAATAACTTGCTTCACTATATCCATTTTTGTTTTCTAATATTTGCATTCATGACCTATATTCACTATAATTGGGTTGATAAGAGCAGATATGAAATCGGATATGAAGGAAGTTATAAATGGAAATAAGGGGAATCTGTATTTGGTCCTAGACTAAGAGTAGATAAATATTGGATGTGAAGGAGAATATAAATGGAAACATAGTTTTTATCATACGTGTATGTTTGCTGAAACATACGTTTGCAGACGCATACTTTCACACGCGTATAATATGTATAAACTGGTTTACATAACCAGTAAAAATCTTTTAACACTTATTTGTCACTGGTATACATCGTGGTTAAGTGTTCACATGTACTCGTCAAGTGTTCACATGTACTGTTTGCCATGTCAGATAGGTAAAAAACATATTTGTTTGAAAGGAAAATACTGGTGTACATATCCAGTAAATTTTTTTGAACACTTATTTCTCACCGGTATACATCGTGATTAAGTGCTCACATGTACTGGTTAGGTAAATAACATACCGGTTTTAAATGAAAAGATTGGTTTACATCAGCAGTCAGAACATTTGAATTGGTTGACACTTATATACCACTGGTACGTACCAAAGACATGTGTTCATTTTTTAAAACACTTATTTCTCACTGGTATACATCGTGGTTAAGTGCTCACATGTACTGGTTAGGTAAATAACATAGCGGTTTTAAATGAAAAGACTGGTTTACATCAGTAGTAAGAACATTTGAACTGGTTGACACTTATATACCACTGGTACGTACCAAGGACATGTGTTCATTTTTTTTAACACTTATTTCTCACTGTTATACATCGTGGTTAAGTGCTCACATGTACTGGTTAGGTAAATAACATACCGGTTTTAAATGAAAAGTCTGGTGTACATCAGCAGTCAGAACATTTGAACTGGTTGACACTTATATACCACTGGTACGTACAAAGGATACGTGTTCATTTTTTTAACCCTTATTTTTCACTGGTATACATCTTGGTTAAGTGATCACATGTACTGGTTACGTAAATAACATACCAATTTTAAATGAAAAGACTGGTTTACATTAGCAGTCAGAACATTTGAACCGGTTGACACTTATATATCACTGGTACGTACCAAGGATATGTGTTCATTTTTTTAACCCTTATTTCTCACTGGTATACATCATGGTTAAGAACTCACATGTACTGGTTAGGTAAATAACATACCGGTTTTAAATGAAAAGACTGGTTTACATCAGTAGTAAGAACATTTGAATTGGTTGACACTTATATACCACTCGTACGTACCAAGGGCATGTGTTCATTTTTTTTAACACTTATTTCTCATTGGTATACATCGTGGCTAAGTGCTCACATGTACTGATTAGGTAAATAACATACCGGTTTTAAATGGAAAGATTGGTTTACATCAGCAGTAAGAACATTTGAACTGGTTGACACTTATATACCACTGGTACGTACCAAGGACATGTGTTCATATATATTGGTTTGCCTAACCAATTAAGTGAAAAAACATAGTGGTTTGAAATAAAAATACTGGTTTATAGTAATGTAACAGTTTTCCTCAAAAGTTAATAAAAACCTGCAGTTTTCTTCAATGTTCTTTAACCATATATGTCTTTCATTGTAGGTGGAGCTCTTTCTCAACTTCAAAGAACAATACCCTAAAATCGTAATAAGGCAGCGGGCGTTTGAGTACATGAAGCCATATTTTGTGCGGAAATTGAGAGACCGATATACTTGCTGCTGCATTTCACATGTTCAAATGTCCTTCCTAAAGGATGCCATAAATCACATGCAAAGTTCTGTATTCGGTCTACATGGAAAATCTTGCCAATGCCAATGTAACATATGCAAAGACAATGGTGGATGCAAGGCACCAAAAAATCCTATCAAGAGTGTAACAACCTTATTGGACTCTATACTGTGTCCAAAATCAGATACGTCCACCTTCCATGCCCTTGCCTGCTTGAGTGGTCAATGTAAAAGGTGTGGCCTGGATAAGTTAGAATTTTGTGTTGCAGAGGCTGCATTTATTGCTAAAAAGATTGTGGTGAATATTTTTGAGGACCTAGAAGTAGGAACTGTGTGTGACGTTCTGAAGAAGAAAAGGAAAGTCTTGTCGCATAAGGAAATATCATGCCAGGATCTCTCAGTCATGTTCAAAGACCATCTTAAGAAATACATAATGCATAATTTTGTGTATAGATGGCAAGCATAATAATATAAGGAATGTATACAAAGATTTCCATAAGATGTTGTCGTGTCAGTTGTTGACTTTGTTGAAATTTATAGTTTCAAAGAACAAAATGAGATTCAGCCCATGCACTCATGGTATTCAAATCAAGTAACTATTTTTGTGCACATAACATATTTCCGAATTGCAGGTAACGACATCACCCTAGATCAGTATTATTTCTTTTGTATTAAGCCTTCAATAATTTCTGATTTTTATATTATGCAGGTGACATCCACAAGACAATTCACTTCTTCATTTCAGATGACAAGCAACATGACACACATTTTGCTCAACACTGTTTTCTGAAACATGCGGAATGGCTAAAGAAATTTGGTCCAAACATAAGGCGTCATTGGGTATGGTCTGATGGAGCAGCTTCACAATTCAAAGCAAGAAGACCATTCTATTTCCTTGCCAGGTATACCATGTTCTAACAAACATTATCTGAAGGTGGTTTTAATATAGAGACCTATAATATTGGCATTAAAGTTGTAATAAAATGCTTGTCTAACATCAGTAATATTATAATACGTGTTTTTTTTGGTAATTTTATCGTGCCAAGAGTATATTAATCTTCTTCTATCCATTGAATAAATTATAGATACAGTGTTTTTACGGGATGGAAAATGTCTTGGAACTTTTTTGGATCCGGCCATGGTAAGGGAGAACACGACGGTGCGGGAGTAGTGATAAAAAAGGTCTTTAACTCAATACCAATTGCAGCCAAACTGCCCAAAGATAGACTGTGCTGCAGATGTTGTGGCATTATTGAGACGGACCTTGTTAGATGGTGCTACAACCACCTATGCATCCCAGGCCCGTTATGTAAGCAGGATTTTTTGGGTGATTGAATTGGGAGATGTCGAAAGGGGAAAAAATTGGGATGTGAAGGCTGTAAAACATACCCGCTCAATGCACTCTGTTTCTGCATATCCAGAGCATGATACAACTGCTTTGAGAACACGTTCACTGTCTTGTTTCTGTAGTGCATGTAAACAGGAAAAGTGGAGGAGATGTGTGAGCAAGTCACACGTTCCTTTCTGGACATACCTTATTTTGGAGCCTACGGAAGAAGGGAAAGACGATGACGACGAAATAAATGAGGATGCAACGTATGAAGGACACTATGACACCCTCAGTCAAGCTCTTATTGTTGGTGATGATTTTGTTGTTCCCGCACCAAATGACAATGAGAAAAAAGTGGATTTCTATATAGTGAAATGTACTGCAACTATTCAGGAGTTTCATTCAGACGTTAAAGATGACTGGGACAATATCATTGGACGAGGATCCTATGCTATCAAAGGGTTTTACTATCGTATGATAAATGAGCAGACCTACGAGCTTTTGGACAAAAAGCCAGAGGTGTTCATATATTCACATCTTGTTTGGGAAATCAAAATCCCCATGATACCCCATCCCAGCAACTCAAAACTATATACAATATCACTTGATGTCAGTGAGTCTATCTACAATAGTATGCCTTTTGAGCTGCGACCATCTTAAGAAATGCATAATGAATAATTTTTTGTATATCTGCCTTTAACTATAAAGTGAACTGTCTCCCTCTCCCTCTCTCTCTCTCTCTGTCATTTCTCAGTATCATTTCGGTATCATACCAGTCACTTCTCAGTATCATACCGGTATCATACCAGTCAATTCCCAGTATCATACCGATATCATACCAATCAATTTTCAGTATCATACCGGTATGATACCGGTATCATACCAGTCATTTCCCAGTATCATACCAATATCATACATTCCCTCTCTCTCTCTCTCTCTCTCTCTCTCTCTCTCTCTCTCTCTCTCTCTCTCTCTGTCTCTCTGTCACTTCTCAGTATCATACCAGTCTCTTCTCAGTATCAAACCGGTCACTCCTCAGTGTGATACCGGTATTACACAAGTCCCTCTCTCTCTTGCTCTCTCTCTCTGTCTCTCTCTCTCTGTCATTTCTCAATATCATACCAGTCACTTCTCAGTATCATACCGGTATCATACCACTCACTCCTCAGTATGTTACAGGTATCATACAAGTCTCTCTCTCTCTCTCTCTCTCTCTCTCTCTCTCTCTCTCTCTCTCTCTCTCTGCAAAACAGAGACAACTTACACAACACCCCACCTAGATAGGGCCATGGCTACAACCATTGAAGTGTTTTCTTGCTGGTACAACTATCTCTTTGTCATACCGGTATCATACCAGTCCCTCTCTCTCTGTGTGTGTGTCACTTCTCAGTATCATACCAGTCCCTCCCCCCCTCCCCCCCCCCGCTCTCTCTCTCTCTCTCTCTCTCTCTCTCTCTCTCTCTCTCTCTCTCTCTCTCTCTCTCTCTCTCTCTCTCTCTCTCTCTCTCTCTCTATCACTTCTCAGTATCATACCGGTCACTCGTAGTATCATACCGGTATCATATTAGTCACTTCACAGTATCATACCAGTCACTTCTCAGTATAAGACTCTCTCTCTCTCTCTCTCTCTCTCTCTCTCTCTCTATCACTTCTCAATATCATACCGGTCACTTCTCAGTATCATACCGGTATCATACCAGTCACTTCAAAGAATCATACCGGTATCATACAAGTCACTTCTCAGTATCCGACTCTCTCTCTTTCTTTCTCTCTCTCTCTCACTTCTCAGTATCATACCAGTTCACTGCCCAATATCATACCAGTATCAGACTCTCTCTCTCTCTCTCTCTCTCTCTCTCTCTCTCTCTCTCTCTCTCTCTCTCTCTCTCTCTCCTTTTATTTGCAAGATACTTCAAATGTAGAATACAACGTATTTCCGTGCAACTTGCTTGTAAATGTATTATTCATGAATTCTGTTACATTGATTGACAAGAAGGCTGAGTAATTCTCCATTTACATCCATTGACAAAAAAATACATCGACAAAAGTCGCCCACTTCACAGACTTTATGAAGCTTTCTTTTTATAAAAAAAATATGTTCCTTTCTTCTTGAAAAAGTCAATCCGCCATTTCCAATAAAAACGACTCACATAGGTGTCGTCAGGTTGTCCGTCTGCACAAATTACAGTCCTGTTTGTAAACTCAATTCTGTCCTTAGAGTACAACCAGTGTGCCAGCCAGTTTATGACAGTGGTTGACAGAAAACAGGCGCGCACTTCTTTAGACTGCTTTTCTAGCTTGGAAAAAACAAGAAATGACCCCAATGGATTAAACATTAGCATATATTCAGAATCATCAAAGATAAGTGTGTCAGGTGGTAGGTCAGGAAAATTTTCGAGATTCTTGTGGAACACCGGTTTATCTGTCGCACCCAAATTAAAAGGGGCCCTTGTGCACTGCGCATGACTTACCACTCTATTGAATCTTTTGTGGTGGTCAGGGAACACTGTCGCTAGTGTGCGTTTGAGCTTCTCAAACTCGCAGCAGCTCCATATCCACACTTCGAACCATCTGAAACAAAAATTCAGAAACACTTATGCATCGGGCCTTACCCAAAACTGTGTATCCCCTTCAACAATATACCGCATTTCTGGCCAGTAGGGCAATTATTCACCATATTTTACATCAAATTTCTTGAGCAGTAATCCATTAAGGTCCAAAATGAGAACCCTACGCTGGACGCTCAACAGAGGTGGTGGCCTTGGCCATATCAGTGGGATTCTTTTAATTAGTCTAAACCATAGAGGAAACGCGAGCACTGCAGGGGACAACACGCAATTCCATATTGCACGAATGGCAGCCCTGCCATTCTGCTTGTTAGCCCTGAACCTATCTGCAAGGCGCCATTCTTCAACTGAAAACATATCTATAGATGCAAAATTACACAAGACTCAAATTTAAATATGCAATTAGGACATATCTATAGATTGAAATCATACAATAAAAATACACAATGTTCAAAATTAGGCACAAGATGAAAGAGACGTCGAATGGGAAAGAAAGTTATATTAATTTCAGAAGTGGTTACATAAAAAGAAACATAGGGGGGCAAACTATAATCTTTTGCAGGCTCTGGGTTTAGGGTGAGAACTTGTGCCGGTATTCTGCATCTCCTTAGTGTCTTCTATGTCCATCTCCTCTTCTGGCTGCCCCTGGGTCTCTTCCTCTTCCTTGCTTTTTTGCTCCATTTCCGGCTTCTCATCTCCAGTCTTCTCGATTTTGTTTCTTTTTGCCTTTCTTATATGCTGAGCAAGGGTCTCCTCAGACTTCCCTCCAGCCTGACATCTACACGACCATCAGCTTTAGAAAGCTGTGCAGCAAAAGATCACTTATTAGAGCCATAATCAATGAAAAAACTTACTCTTGCCATGTTGGCCTCATTTTCTCGGGGCCTTTGATCTTGTCACCTGCACGCCAGTGTCTAGCAACACATCGTCTTCCTCATTCTGGGTTTTCCCTTGAGCACCAGTCGTACTCTGCTCCTTTACCTCAAAGTTTTTTTCTTCTTCTGTTGTTTCCGAAACAGGTTTCTCAGCATTACCAGGGACATTTTCATCAAGCAATACCTCCACAAGTGTCTTGTATGTGTTACAAACGGAAGTCGTGGTTCCCTGCAAAATACATAGAATAACATGCTACAGACAATAAATCAAAGGATCTCCATACCTACGCAATCGTGTACGTGTAAACGCCATAGCAAATCTGACATGAGAGAGGTTGAGAGCGAGATATAGCAGAAGAGCACGTGTAGGCGCACCTCCTATAGTGGAGTGCTACGCCAGCACGGCGAGATAGAAGACATGAGAGGAGAGAAGAATAAGACGACGCTGGGTGCAATCTCCCCCCGTGCAAGAGTGAGCATTTTCCTCTTGCACGTATTTATTTATAGATATCTTGAATGCCCAAAAATCAGTACAAACTGGCCGGTCGGACATAATTGGCCAAAGCTCATAAAGAGCACTTGAATAATCAAATATACATAAAATGTAATATCCTTCTGCATAATCCATTATCTGCTGATGCTTTTTCCACCTGTCAGCTGCAATAGATAATAAAATATCATTCTATAACATACCTCTCTGTTGGAAAGCAACTGTCCTCAGTTGCGAAGATAAAAATCTGCAAACAATACTTGTCAAAAATAGTGATTAGAAATCTGTATCGAAACTATCACATAGTAAAAGAAAAATTTATAACATTGCTTATGCCTGCCGTCATCCACATACTATCTATTCTAGTGTCCCATACCACTAGAATAAGCAGTATATGTCATACCCTGATGAATCAGGATATCATTGGTCACACTCGCCATTGTATAAATCAATTCTCATCAATCTCAAGTTCACTTTCATAAATACTATTGCGACAGAAAATCATCATATACCAATTCCAAATCCAGTTCCAAAATCCAAATCCAAAATATCTTTCATTTTCTATACGCGGGTAACAAAATCATACCAGTTGCAGTGGTGGCCAGTCCACTGCATCATGATTTCGTGATTGGTGTTGCCTAAATCGGCGAATCTACACCAATAAGACGTGTTGTCTAAATCGACGACTATGCACTAATGCTGCCTAAATCGGCGAACCTGCATTTGATATTTAAAAAATTATGAATATGCAGTTTGCTGGTGTACTGCTAATTCGACGAATCTGCACTAGGATGAGCATTGACACACTGCCTAAACTGGCGAATCTGTGTGCAAGTGACCAATGGACTAGACTAGACATAGAATTTACAAAAACATTTAGTACCTGTTTGACACAAAATTGGAGTATGCTTAGGTTTCAAAGTACTTACAAACTGTTTTTCACGATCCAAAAGCGTCGTAGCTCGTGTGTGTGGCTATATAACAACTTGATGACAAATCTTCTCAACAGTTTCAAATTGCTTGACTTAAATATATGCACAAAATGTCAAATACTAAACAAGTTCTTAAAATTGAAGCTCAACAACAAAATCATTAGTTGGTCAGTGTCATTCAAGATACGGATGTTAAACCACTTTTGAAGTAAGCAACAACGAGAAAAATATAAGAATGAGTTAAAGAAAATTATGAAAATTTTTCACAGATGTGTAAATACCATAAATTTTAAGTCCTACAGATGTAATGATAGCATTGAAGAGTTCTACAAAATGTAATGATAGCATTGAAGAGTTCTACAAAAGCCAAATGTATTGTCAGTTAATCAACGGTTGAGTGTGATTATTTATGTATAATAGAAAAGAATAAAATCTTGCAAAATTTCTAAGGAGGGTATTCTCGATAGAAATCTAAAGCCTAAAAGATAAAATCTACTTGTCAATTATTGTAGACAGCAATCCATACAAATCTGGTACGAAACCAACAGCCATAGAGTTAGAGAGAGAGTACAAGAATAGGCGTATATATGTAGGAAATCCTTGCAATCACCATAGCCCATGGTTGTTTGATCTTGAATGTGTGTGTGCATGCGTGCGCGTATATCATCGAATTGATAAGTGTGTATGTGGGTGTGTTTATGTTCTCTAGATAATGTGTCATAAACTAATGTCCTCGACAGTCTTTAGGTGTACATGCCAGTGGGACATTATATTATTGTGCCCCTTCACTCTGCATGAAACCCGTATTACTTGAATCGTATGTAGCCCCGATACCGAATACAACTACCATCATTTCTTCAAATGCGAATCGATTATAAACAAGAGGAGCAATTGTAAACAAGAGTTATATCATGCAAACCGTTCCCCCCTTTCACTGTATGTAGGTAAAGCTTACCATTGTTTTCTAGCTCTAGAAAGCCACAAAAATAAAATTAAGCATTCTTAGTTAGAGTGTACTCATTTCCAATATATATAACTCAATTTTAGAAGAGAGGTAATGAGACTCCAAGTTAATCAGAAGAGATGTTGCCCTAGTAATAACTTGTTGCGAGTTGATAGATTGCATTGGTTGCAGGTGTGTGTGCCCGAATTTGCAAACGAGGTGGGAATAGAGGGAGAGAAAGAAATTAAATGAAATGTTATATTAACACTCTTCAAAATGCCAAAATTATGTATGAAAGCAATTGATACAATCCTTGTGTATCTATTCCAATGCTTGGGTACAAAAATAAAATTTAAAATAAAATAAAGTAAAGTGAAAGACTGAAACAAAAAGTCCAAAATTGTCGGAGTAAACCATCATATCATCTTCACTGCTCGACATTGCCGGAGAAAGTAGTAAACTGCTCGCTGAAGAATTTCATCAATGTTCACCGCTATAAGTGGCGATACTGGGAGGGGAAAGA
The DNA here is from genome assembly GCF_014529385.1 of Adiantum capillus-veneris. Classification (NCBI taxonomy): domain Eukaryota; kingdom Viridiplantae; phylum Streptophyta; class Polypodiopsida; order Polypodiales; family Pteridaceae; genus Adiantum; species Adiantum capillus-veneris. Next base: position 96,329,022 of record NC_140940.1, on the reverse strand, counting down.
GTGAGAGCGAAATGAAATGAAATGTTATATTACTAGTCTTCAAAAGGCCATGCGATCAAGCTCTTATAGATCTACGATAATATCTGGCTACAAAATAGAATGAAGTACAATAAAAGATAAAAACAATAAAAAAATAAAATCGTCATCAGCACCGTCATCGATGCCAGAAGATGGTCGGCAGCAGGCATTGTAGGAGAAAATATTGCATCAGTCACTAAAGAGTGTCGTCAAAGTCTACCTTTGTAGGTAGTTGTATTGGGGGGGAGAGAGAGAGAGAGAGAGAGAGAGAGAGAGAGAGAGAGAGAGAGAGAGAGAGAGAGAGAGAGAGAGAGAGAGAGAGAGAGAGAGAGAGAGAGAGAGAGAGAGAGAGAGAGAGAGAGTAGAAGGTCATGTCGTTGTAGTTGAAGGAGTCACATACCCTTTGTGGGTGTCCCCATGACCAAGTAGTTTGTGAGCTCTAGTGTGGTGGTGGCGAAGCAATTGTTGTCGATCGAGAAATTTCCACTGGTCATTAATTTGGTGCTTGGCTGCATGTTATGCCAATTTGTCAATGTCCAAGCCATCCATAGTTGAAGCTTGCCTTCCCCGACTACCGTATGTTATGAGGTGGAGAAGGACACGGATGGTAGTTGTAGCAATAATGTAGTCATGGTCTTGACAGGATTTCTGTGTGTGGGAATCACCCCCTTGTTTGAAAAATAAATAAAAAAAGTGTTGTAGAGGTTTTCTTTGAATCGCCTGCAATCATGGCAAGCATGGCCTGCCAAGTGGAGCTGCCCTGCCATGAAAGGAAAATGCACGAGAACTGGATAGCGCATATTGTATGGCCTGAGTACAACTACCTGCCTGCAATCTGTCATGATCATCATGTCTTGTGAAGATGAAGGGGGAGCATGGGAAGGGAGGGATCAAAGGTCTGTACTGGAACCCCCAAGCTTGAAAAAAAAGAGGAAGGGGCAGCGCTGAGCGGGACAATGGAGGGGAGCTTGCAGCTTGCATGCAGGTGGGACAAGAAGAGGCATAGTCTCTCATAGCGCTACAGAAGAGGTTTGCCAAAGCGTCATCAATGCATGCAAGTTGGTGGTGGTTGGAGTCGGTGTGTGAGAAACTATTCTGCAACAACGAGGGATAGAGAGAGAAAGCGAGAAAGAGAGATAGCGGCACAGAAGGTTGCATTCTGTGGAGTGGGTTGGTGGGGGAGGGTTGGAAGCATGCATGGAGGGAGGGAGAGAGTGAGCGATAAAGTCAGAATGCGATGTAGTGGGTGGTGGTCTGTGCGAACTGAAGAGGAAAAGGAGTGGTCCGCGTTTAAAAAACATAAAGTTGGGAGCTCTTGGTTTGCATGGGAATTGTGCCATTGGGTATGGCATCCAGTGGGTGAGGATGGCTGCATGGCACGCAACGGAGACGGGTGGTGTGTGTCTGTGCACAGTTGTAAGAGAAAAAAGAGCAAGCAAGAATACAGAGGGAACTAGCCACTTGCCGCTTGTGTGTGTGTGTGTGGTACACAGAAGCCAGCTTAACTGAGGATGTTGGTCGCACATGCAGAATTTGAGGATTTAAACAAAAAATGTGTACATTGACACTCGTAGTTCTCTCACGATTGCACGCAGTTAGGGTGTGCATAATCTGGGAAAGCAACCCACCAGGTCTCTAGCCAAGGAATGAAAGCAAGTAAAAAAAACCACTCTGTAGGTCTGATTCCGCTAGTGATTATGATATTTATAATATTGAGCTGGAACAGATTAAGAACCTTCCCAAGTTGGCCATAGATAGAGCGCAGACCCTCTGTATGGGCCTTGATCTTACTCAAAATCTCTGGGGAAGGGCGAGAATGGTGAATAAGAAGAAGCTGTGCCTGCATCAGGCGAGTAGCAGTGTCAAGTAGCACTATCGAGCTCGAAGACAGTGGCAGGAAGCCTTGCCCACACAACACACGATTCTTGGAGCTGGAGATTGAATTCTTCAAACTGGCGATCCACAGAAATGAGCTCCAGCATGGGGCTTGCTTTACCTGCTTCGGTAATCGAGCAATATGGTGCCCTTGTTGCAGAGACGACGGCCCAAAAAGTGACTCCTCTCTTCTTCTTATAATCTCAATCAAGCCCCTAATTGGGGTGGTCTTGATTTTAAGTCATGAGGGTCTACAAAATCTCATTTGACTCTCCAATTAATTCTTAACTAAGTACTCTATAGCAATTCAAAATAATCATTCTATTATGCTGGCTAGTAAAAAAAACATCAGTTTATACGTGCTCATTTGACAACTTAAGGTTCAATTTTTTTTGCGATCTTTTGTTCTTCACCCAGAGTACTAATGCAAACTCCCATATATGAAAGAAAAAGGAGAGATATCTTAGCTATATTAGTTGTAGCTCTTTTCCTTGTGAAATCCATGCTTCCTTAGTCTTAGTTGCGATTTTAGGATCATTTCCAAGCTCTGATACCACTCCTACAAACGGAAGTCGTGGTTCCCTGCAAAATACATAGAATAACATGCTACAGACAATAAATCAAAGGATCTCCATACCTGCGCAATCGTGTACGTGTAAACGCCATAGCAAATCTGACATGAGAGAGGTTGAGAGCGAGATATAGCAGAAGAGCACGTGTAGGCGCACCTCCTATAGTGGAGTGCTACGCCAGCACGACGAGATAGAAGACATGAGAGGAGAGAAGAATAAGACGACGCTGGGTGCAATCTCCCCCCGTGCAAGAGTGAGCATTTTCCTCTTGCATGTATTTATTTATAGATATCTTGAATGCCCAAAAATCAGTACAAACTGGCCGGCCGGACATAATTGGCCAAAGCTCATAAAGAGCACTTGAATAATCAAATATACAAAAAATGTAATATCCTTCTGCATAATCCATTATCTGTTGATGCTTTTGCCACCTGTTAGTTGCAATAGATAATAAAATATCAATTCTATAACAGTATGCAGGCGTCACTGCATCGTTCCCTGTGTCTTTACCGGCAGTAGTTCTGAAGCAGCTTGACTCTGAAAAAACATCAAAGAAGACAAAAATCAACCACCTGAAAAAACATCAGAGAAGACAAAAATCAACCACCTGATTACCCATTGAAACAATTTTCTCACCTATTTTTGGGCATGGTTCAATTGGCTTCTTCTTTAGAAGGGATTGGTCTTCTGCAGAAATAACTCCGGGGCAATCCTTAAGCATGTACTTTCCTTTCTCAGCCAAGTGAACATAGCAGAATGCATGGTATGCATGTGAACAAGGCAATAGAACAACATGGCTTGAGCGATTGTGATTATGAATTTTTACACCACAAGCATTGCACACATCAATGAGAACAACACTTTGTCCAGGAGCTGAAACTGGTGCAAGCAAGACTATGGTTTCAGGTAGCATTGGTTGACTAATTATGTCTGTCACAAACGTGACATAGAGACCAAAGGTTTCCTCATGCTCCAAGCATTTGGATAATTCTTCCTGTAGGCAAGAGACCTCTGTTATCAGAGAATGTCAAACGGGTATAAAATTGGTATGAATGCTTGAAAATCGGTATAATGATGTTATCATACCAGTATGATTACATCCTGTCGGTATGATGTTATCCCACCAGTATAATGTTATTATACTGGATAATATAACATCATACCGGTAGGATAACATCCGGCAACATCATACCGATAGGATAACATTATACCGGAAGCATAACATCAAATTGGTTGGATTTTATCATACCGGTTGGATCTAACCATACCGGTCGGATGTAACCATACCGATAGGATGTTATCATATCGGTTGGATTATATCCTAAATCCTACCGGTAAGAGGTTATCATACCGGTAGGATGTAATCATATCGGTAGGGTATAATCCTACCGGTATGATAACATCTGACCGGTATTGTCATCTACCCTTACCGAATATGATATAATCCTACCGATATGAAAAATCATACCGTATGGTACTTTGCTGGTATTATACTACAATCAGATGGAGTTAAAAGCATACCTGTGCTTGCTGTAGGGTGGCTTTTGCTTGGTCAAATTTTTCTTGGAGGCTATCAAGCAAGCCTGTTGGTACATTGGCATCGTCAGGGAAGTGCATTCGGATGGTGTCAAGGGCACCCTCGCAACGGTGCACATCAGCAACAGATTTGACCACTGAATCCTTAGCCTTCTGACACTTGGCTGATACATTGTCATGAGATTTTCTAACCTCAACAAGAAGTTCTTGCAAGGAAGTGGATACTTCAACACTAAATGCAGACTGAGTGGTCGCAAAAAGCCCACTTCCGACTGGTGTACTTCCGGATGGGGTATTTACTAAGAAGATGGAGAACCACTTGGGGTTCGTGTGGATACTTGGGAAGTCTCTAACTTCCATTGTTCTCTTTTCCTATCTAAGTGACCTTCATTGGTCACATTCTTCACCACCTCAGATGCAAACTCAGCCCACTTTACCGGACCTGTGCATACGAAATAAACATATCCACGTGCAAACTTGACTCCCAGCAGATAGTTTGGTGGTTTGGATTGGTACACCTGCTTGTAGAGCTGGTAGAGTGCCTTGTAGTGATCTGGCCTTGCTTTTTTTATCAACACTTTTTTCTCCTTCACTGGAAGACACGTGAAAAATTTCATCCAGTTGGATATGGGCACATCTGCATCTGTCAACTTCCTAACATCTTTCTCCTCAAGACTTAACCCATATTCCCTGTGAAAATCCTCCTTTGTCATGCAGAATGCCTTTAATGGCACCTCCACATCCTTAGGGTGAACAAAGCGGCTGATTTTGGGAGGAGGTTGTAACTTCTGTCTCTGAAAGGAATAAATCCATATTCATTACTCAATGTATCCACAACTCAGTACTCTACTACACATACAGGTCCGCTGTAAAAAACATAGAGAGAGACAGAGAGAGGTGACATACCTTCATGGGAGAATGTCGGGTCTTTGTGGGGGAGACCTGTTGGGCTGCATTCCTTGGGCTCTTTCTTAGGTTGCTATCCATAGTGAAGGATAAGCAGCGTGCACAGGGGGCTGTAGAGTGAGCTGAGAAAGGCGCAGAAGGAGAAAGGCACAGAGATACAAAGAAGTCACAGTCATGAAAACATTCGACTGAACATTCGTTCTGACGTGGGCTCCACAGGTGTTTTTGAATCCTCCACATGATTTTTAAGATTTTGTATCCTCCACACGATTATTTAATTCAAACAATTCTTGCCCATAACACCAGTTTCATACCCCCTAAATTTTAAGCCTCCAAAAGAAACTTTTAACCGGTTAAAACCGGGCCACCTATTCATGCATCCACCCTATCCTTTACTCTTATTCTCTTAGTGCTTATTCTCAAACTTATAATGGATAATTGGTTATTGAAACCTAATAATAATCTCTTGGGCATTGAATTTCTTTTGACATGTTTCCTATGGTAGCATAAGTTGCCAAAACCAATGGGTAGATCAATTGTGACTGACAAGAAACCATTGACCACCATTGACCACCATTAAGCCACTCAGGAAACGATTGATTTTTGACACACCCCTTTTTCTTCAAATTTCCAAGATTTTATTATTAATCAAGCATTTTAGTGTTATCTTTAAAGGGTAACTCACATTTTCACCAATAAAATGTGGACAAAATATCTCAACATGGGTAAAATGCCCAACAAAAAAAACCATGACTGGGGCTTTACAAATGAGGGCTAAGTACATTGTTAACAAATGAGTCAAAGTGAGAGCACTCCAAAACAACGATGGTCAATCTACCACAACTTGGTTTATCTATTAGCACTTCATTTGTTGATTTCCATGTCCTATAAGGAAAATCTCAAACCAAGGTAGCCAACTCATCAATAAGACTGTGCAAATGTTGATACTAGATGAGTTTTTTTTATCAAGCATTGAAAGTCAACAACCTACTCTCCTTGATTCAATGGCATATCTGATAACATAAAGAAGATTTACATTATCACAAAAATATGTAGATGGAACCTAAAAATTGAGATTTGAAGCTCCAACTTGCACTGTAGGCTCAAGGAATAGCTTATACAGTGACAAGAGACCTACACCCTACGAGATGGTTTATGGAATTGAAGTTATTGCTCCACTTGATTTTTTGATCCCCACTTTAAGAATGTGACATGGATTTCAATGCCAATCTGAACCAGATAGGGTAGCCAGCATGAGAGTAGATAAACAAAAAGATATTTTGGATAATTTTTTTTTTAATAAAGGAGAAAGAACTATGCACATGATATGAAACTAAATTGAAGAGAGTGTAAGAAAGGAGATCTAGTTCTACTTTATCATTCTAGACTAAGTTCAAAGAAGCTCAACTTGAAGATAGCTCAATCAAGACCTTATGAGGTTAATTGATTGTCCTGCAATGGAATAGTTAGGTTGAAGGATTTGTCTGGTTTTATGCTTCTTGGTTTGTACAATGTAGTCAAGATCAAGCTCAATCATATTAACCGACCAGTGAAGGTAGAGGCACAAGTGAAGGAGGCAAATGTAACATACCCAAGATTTATCAATAAAAACTATTTCAGTTACTTCGCAGAAGTATGTCATAAAATATAATATCTAACCAACCCAAATTATTTTATCATATTAAATTGATCATTTAGTGTGGGAGAATAAATGGGAACAAGGGTTAGAATATAGACATGTGCTTATGGGTCTATCTCAACACGGGGCCAGTGGTAAAGGGGTCTAAATGAGAGATGATCTGTCAAAGACTAAGGCTAACTAATGGAGCTTAAAAACCTTAGGGCTAGCTTCAATAAAGACCTCCAATGGTTAGTGTTAAAAGTCCTTTGTTGACTTTAGGCAAGCTAGGGCTGTGCTTGAGGTGGGAACCCGACCCAAGCTTGAGGTGCTTGTCATGCTTGATGATTGAGATGCTTGAGGTGCTTGTCATGCTTGAGATTCTAGGGTTGTACTTGAGGTGGGGACCCGGCCCAAGCTTAAGGGGCTTAAGGGCCAAGCTTGTGGTGAGAATCGGCCCAAGGTTGAAGGGCTTGAGATGTCACAAAAGTTAACAAGATCCCTACAAGGAGGGGGGTGAGCCATGCAAGTAGGGAGGGTGGTTGGATGACCTCTATCTCTCCCAAAGGGCACCCCTTTCTCAAGAGGCAAGTAGGACACATGTCAAGACCCTAGCTAGGTTGCCCTCAAGAAGTGTTCAAAGCCTATTGGTTGATCCCTAGAGAGCTCCAATGAGGAATTAGCTAATTAAATTAATTGTTCTCACATTTATCAAGGTCTCTCTCTCAAAGGGGTACGCTCATCCCAAGGCTTGCATGCTTGCTTGATATGCACTAGGCTTGTGATTTGGCCAAGCTTGAGGAGGTCCAATCAAATGCCACAGAGTGCTAGAAGAGGGGGTCGACCAAAGCAAGAAGGGGGCTAGCTTGGGGGTATACTCTCCCACACACACACACACACACACACACACACACACACACACACACACACACACACACACACACACACACACACACACACACACACACACACACACACACACACACACACACACACACACACTCACTCATTGTGTGAAGTGCAAAGTGTAAGAGCTCCATCTCCTTCTCCAAGCTAGTAGAGAAGTTGAGAGCCTAAATACTCTTGGCTATGGATTTCAAATCCAACCAAGAGCCATGCTTCAATGCTTAAACTTTCCATCTTCTTGATCTTCATTACTATGCTATTATGTATGCTAGCAAGAAGAGTGATGATAAGTGAGGAACTATTTCTTTCTCATATGAATGTTTCTTCCTCCTCTTCCCTACCCTCATTCCCCGCTAGCTCTCTTGACCTTTAAAGGTGTTTGAGCCTTGGGATCGAGGTTGGGGATAGTTAATGATTTCCACAAAGACTATGTTATGCTCGTGATGCATGAAGCTTTCCATCTTCATTGTATCACCTAGGTCACAAGGAACACAAAGATTGTATTGTACCAAGTCTCTCTTGATGGGAGAATCTATAATACAAAAGCCTATTGGAGGGGGGACCGGCTCCACATAAATCTGGTCCTCAAATGTAAGTTCTCTAAACTCTCTCTCTCTTGCAAAAGTATTGTTCGCAAAAATGCTCTCTTTAATTCTCCTAGTTCCGCTATTCTCAAAGTTCATAGGCCATTCCATTACATTGGTATCATAGCTATTGATTTCTCTTTTCTTGCTTAATAAGAGAGGTTCTTAAGTTGTCCATGAAAGGTTGGGCCTGTTAATGGCAATAGGGTAGGTGGGATAGGGATCTATTATCTTGGTCGAGAAGGACTTAGTTCGAGGTGCACTGTTGGGAACTATAGTCTTAATAATGGAGCCTCTCGAGGATTTCTTGCCTTTGGCTTTACCATTATTGAGCTACGAGCAAGCTCAATAGGAACCACAATGAACCGAGCAATGTTAGACCCTCTCCACTAGTCTTTGCAATCAATAGTGTCTAAACCACGGGTGTGGCTGCTTGAGGACTGATTGTCAAAGGTAAAGAAGATTAGCGACTGAGGTTTTTGAGGGTATCAAAGCACAAAGTAATCTTATACATAAGTCTAATTAGCATGGATGACAATAACTAAGAGAGTAGAATGAAAATTGATAAGTTTGATTTTGCACATGAAGGTGTTAATGATGATGCCCCCATGTTTTTCAATTATCTTGTTACTAGGTTGCAGCAAGCTATGGGCAACCCTTCTTTTCAAGCCAAAGTTACTCAACAACTTCACGCTTATGGGATTTCCTTTCCTCTCCAAGAGGAGAGAGAGCTTAGGAGGCCTCTTGATGAGACCCCCAAAAGAAGACTCTCTCTCATACGAGAGGAGGAATCCAAACAGCAAGAAACTAATGAATCCCTAAGTTCCTCTGAAGATGTGGCTCCACGAAGATGACGGTCTAGACCGTCGCCAACTCCCGAGGAGATGGTCAATCCATAGTCCTTCTCCTTGTGTGACTCCGAAAGGGAAGAGAGGAAACAAAGGAATAAAATGGCAAGAAAGAGGTCACCCTCTTCTCGTTCTTCTTCGCCTTCTTCCTCTTCTGATAAAAGCTGTGGATATCCTCCTAGAGAATAAAAGAGGGGAGGACATCGCAAATCTTACCCTGCATGGGAAAAGTAAAAAAAGCTCAAGAAGTTCAAAGAAGGAGGAAATAGTATCTCTTTTCTCACCTATGATGGCACCTTTGGAGCTACTGACAAAGTATTGGCCTTCATCCAAAATTTGATGCGGCCTTTGGAGACAAGGGCTTCACGGAGTCCTCCAAGCTACGCCATGTAGCTATGCACTTCCAGAAATCGGCTCACCAATGGTGGGATAGCCTTTGTGGCAATGGTGAAGCCCCAAAGACATGGAAATCTACGAGTTTACATCATGAAGCAATTCCTTGTAAGAGATGCAAAGGACAAAGTGCTTACCGAATGGTGGAGTATGAAGCTTCTCTCCCATGAGTCTATCCACAAATACGCAGAAATTTTTTGGGATTTACATCTCAAGGCTACTGTCTTCCAAAGGATAGACTTTGCCAAGAAAAAGCAACAATTCTATGCGGGATTACCTGAAGAGATGGCCGAGTGCGTCAACTCCCAACAGCTTGGTTCTATCACCGAAGTGATCCACCATACTATGGTTGCTTTGCGCATCAATTTCCAACAAAGAGCTTGAAAAAACGTCAAGCCCATGGAAAGCAAAGACAAAAGTGATGCAAAGGGGAAAACTAATGCCCAAAATTCTTCCCAAGGAAATTCCAACAACAACAATCGGTCCAAGGAGAAGGGAGTTTACAAAGGTAAAAATAAACTCCCTCTTGAAGAGCTTGAAGCTTTTTGCAAGGACCATGAATGTTTTAAGTGTGGGAGCAAGGACACGGCTATCGTTCTTGACCCAAGAGAAATGCCCACAATGAGACTCCTAGAGCTTCCAGTATCGAAGCTCCAAAAGAGGATGCTCATTGCAAAGGACCACCTCTCTCATATGCTTGAGTAAAGGTAAGTGAGTATGATGCCTTCATCTTGTTTGACCCTGGATCTACTCACAACTTCATATCAATGGAGTTGGCCACCAAGTTGGGCATTCAAGATTTTGAGATGGGAGAAATCATAACGAACGATACCGCTTTCAAGGGGTAGCAAGCCTTTGTTACTCCCTTGATTGGGAAGTTGAGGCTTCATGTCCAAAGATATGTCGACAAAGAATATTTTTCCATCTCTCCTCTCCAGGATGCTATCTTAGGGGCACCATGGTTTAACCGCAAGGCTGTCAACATGAAGTTACCTGAAAGGAGAATCTGCTTCACCTATAGGGGAAAGAGCATGTATATAGATGCTAGTGAGTCTGGTCATACTATACCACTTGTAAATCCTCCTGCTTTTGATAAATCAATGAAGAGCTCAGTTTTTGCGTACATAATTTTTGTTAAAGAGTCCCTAAAAGGTCCTATTGTTTCATCAAATGTAAATGGTAGGAATCAAGAAGAGTTAGACTTGTCTAATTTTCTAAAAGGATTCCAAGACGTGTTCATTGATGATATCCCTATGGACTTACCTCCAAAATGAGGGGATGATGAACATCGAATTGAGCTCCTACCAGGAAGCTCACCGCCTAACAAGCATCCTTATCAAGTTTCCCAAGCTCAACAAGAGGAGATCATGAGGCAAGTACAAGAATTGGAAGACAAAGGGATGGTGAGGCCTAGCTCCTCTCCCTTTTGTTCTCCAGTCCTTTTAGTGCAAAAGAAAGATGGTACATACCATATGTGTGTGGACTATCAAGCACTAAACCATATCACTATAAAAAAAACTTTCTCGTGTCTCGGGTAGAAAATCTGTTTGATAAGCTACAATGCCCTACCTACTTCAATAGGATTTACCTTAAAAGTGGCTATGATGAAATAAGGATAGTGGATGAAGATATCCTAAAGACCATGTTTCGTACAATGTTTGGTCTTTATGAATATCTAGTCATGCCTTTTGGCTTGACTAATGCACCAGCCACGTTCAATTGTCTAATGGAGAAAATCTTTAGACCCTACCACAAATTCATTGGAGTGCTCTTTGATGAGAGCATCATCTACTCCAAGTCCTTGGAGGAACACAAGAAACATCTCCAAGTGATTTTTCAAGCATTGAAAGAGAAAACAAGCTTTTTCTCAATCAAAAGAAAAGAAAAACTCTCCTTCAAGAGATTCAATACTTATTTCATATTATATCTCAAGATGGTATCCGCATGGATCCATCAAAGTTAGAGGTAATAAAAGCATGGCCTAATCCAAGGAATCTACATGAGCTAAGAAGCTTTTTTTGGTATGTGTGTATATTATAGACGCTTCATAGAAAAATTCTCTCAAATAGCAAGACCATTACATGACTTAATAAGAACGTTAAGTACTCATGGATTGCTAAGGAGAAAAATGATTTTGACAAGCTCAAAGAGAAGCTAGCCTCCCAACTAGTCCTTATGCTTCTGGATCTCTCAAAGCCGTTTGAGGTCCAATGTGATGCTTGTGGTGGTTGCCTTGGAGTAGTTTTGCTTCAAGAAGGGCATGCCATAGCATATGAGATCCGGAGGCTCAATGTGGATGAACGGGTCTTGGGCATTTATGAGAAAGATATTTTAGTTGTTCTACATGCCCTAGACATATGGAAGCACTATCTATTGGGGAATCCACTTATCTTACGAACAGACCACCAAAGTCTCAAGTATTTCATGACGTAAACCATGCTTTTCGACAAACAAATGAGGTGGGAAATTTTTCTTTTGTAGTTTTACTTTCATAATGATCACTTTGCTGGTAAGCATAGTCAAGTGGCCGATGCACTTTCACAATGACCAAAAGTTAATGCAATGTCTATAGCAACTCACAATGATCTATCTTCTATGATAGCGGAGTATGCTACTGACCCGGACTTTAAAGACGTAATGCCAGCCCTTGCTTTGGGGAAGAAAGAGGAACGATTCACCTTGCAGGATGTTTATCTTCTCCATGGAAATAGGCGACGTGTTACCCACTCCCTTCGTCCAAAAGTCATGTATGAATCCCATGCTCCTCCCTTATGCAGGGCAAAGAGGCATTCAACCTCTTCTTCAAGGAGTAGAGACGTACTTCTATTGGCCTACCATGAAAGTGGACATACAAGAGTATGTTTCGAAATGTATGGTATGCCAAAAGACTAAATATGATAGAGGGGAGCAATCGAGATTACTCTAGCCATTGCCAATCCCTAATTCACCATGGGAGAGTATATCCATGGATTTTATCTTTGGATTATCCAAGTTTATCCATGGGAATACGGGAATATGGACAATAGTCGACAGATTTAGCAAGCAAGAAACTTTTTTCCTGTAAAAAAGACTATAAAGGCACACCAAATGGAAACTCTCTTCATATATCAAAATTTCAAACACCATGGATTACCAACATCCATCATGTCAGATAGAGATCCTAGAATGACCAGTAACTTTTGGAAAGGTCTCTTTGAAAATCTAGGTACAAGATTGAAATTCTCTTTGGCTTATCACCCACAAACGGGTGGCCAAAGTGAGATAGCCAATCTTAGGCTAATCTTACGATACTCAATCTGCTAAGGACTTATGTTACTGAAGTAGATCAACGCTTACAATGGGAAAAGTACTTATCTCTTGTAGAATATGCGTACAATAATATTGTCCATACTTCTATGGAAAAAGCACCTTTTGAAAGCATAGAGGGAAGACTTAAAAGTCCCTTTCTACTTAAAGTAAATGGGAATATCTTCGCTGCCGATGATGGGTATAGCCGTGACCTACAAGAATCTTTCCAAAAGATTAAGGAGACTATATCCATCTCTCAACAAAGGCAAAAATCTGCAGCCAACAAACACATAAGGGCCTTAACGTTTAAAGAAAATGATTGGGTCTTACTTAAGTTTCCCAAGGCTCGATTGAGGCAAACAACGAACAAAAATCCTACGGGCCATCAAAATATTATGCTAAACTAGCAAAAAGATACTATGGTCCTTTTCAAATCTTGAAACCAATCAATGAGATGGCTTATCAACTCAAGCTGCCCAACCATTGGGTCATACACAATGATTTTCATGTGAGCCTACTTAAGCCCTACAAAGGAGAGCCACCAAGTGGACCAATTATTGAAGACCCTCTTGAAATTGAAGACCAAGAAGAGGTGCTACACCCTGAAGCTATCCTTCAGCATGAAGAAAAGGTACTACGACATGGTAAGATTATCCGACGGTATCTTATTAAGTTCAAAAATTATCCTTTTGAAGATGCTAGATGGATGAAGGAATACAACTTAAGGATATTATAAACCTTGCCAATGCTTACAATGCTACATTAGAGTAAGCAAATGTACATGTTTCTTTTAAATGAACTTTATCTTATAAAACTAATTCTCTTTTTATATGCACAAATTTAAGTAGTATGCATGCTTACACTCATGTTTGTGATGACGGCATCTCTCAAACACCAAGTAGACATTGTCACTCTACTTTGGAAGAATGAAATGGACTAAAAAGAAGACATGCTTGTGGAAGCTATCTCTCCCAAGCACCAAATGGATAGTCATCCATCTTGGAATGATGTAGTAGGGTAAAAAGGGATTCTCTACCCCGGCTAAGAAACATTGACTAATGACTAAGGCTTTATCTTTTCTACCTCATAGCCGAGGATGACTATGATTTCAAAAGAGAGGTAATGTCATAAAATCTAATATCTAACCAACCCAAATGATTTTCTCATCTTAAAATAATCATTTAATGTGGGAGAATAAATGGGAACAAGAGTAAGAATATAGGCATGTGCTTATGGGTCTATCTCAACACGGGGCCAATGGTAAAGGGGTCCAAATGAGAGATGGTCTATTGAAGAGCAAGGCTAACTAATGGAGCTTAAAGACTAGCTTCATTAAAGACCTCCAATGGTTAGTGTTAAAAGTCATTTGAACTTAGGCAAGCTAGGGTTGTGCTTGCGGTGGGAACCGGCCCAAGCTTGAGGTGCTTGTCGTGATTAATGATTGAGATGCTTGAGGTGCTTGTCATGCTTGAGATGATTGAGGTGCTTGTTATGCTTGAGATGCTAGGGTTGTACTTGAGGTGGGAACCCAGCCCAAGCTTAAGGGGCTTAAGGGCCAATCTTGTGGTGGGAATCGGACCCAAGGTTGAAGGGCTTGAGATGTCACAAAAGTCAACAAGATCCCTACAAGAGGGGGGGCAAGCCATGCAAGTAGGGGGGGGGGGGGGTGGTTGGATGACCTCCCTCTCTCCCAAAGGGCACGCCTTGCTCACGAGGCAAGTAGGACATATGTCAAAGACCTAGCTAGGTTGCCCTCAAGGAGTGTCCATTTGTTGATCCCTAGAGAGGTACAATGAGGAATTAGATAATTAAATTAATTGTTTTTGCATTTATCAAGTCCTCTCTTTCAAAGGGGAAAGGGGGACACTTGTCCCAAGGCTAGCATGCTTGTTTGATATGCACTAGGCTTGTGATTGGCCAAATTTGAGGAGGTCCAATCAACTACCAAAGAGTGCTAGAACAAGGGGTCAACCAAAGCAAGAAGGGGGCTAGCTTGGGGGGTATACTCCCCCCCCCCCCCCCCCCCCCCCCCCCCCCCCCCCACACACACACACACACACACACACACTCTCTCTCTCTCTCTTCCTGTGATTGGCCAAGTTTGAGGAGATTCATTAAAATGCCAGAGAGTGCTAGAAGAGGGGTTCAACCAACGCAAGAAGGGGGATAGCTTGGGGGGTATACTCTCCCACACACACACACACACACACACACACACACACACACACACACACACACACACACACACACACCGTTGTGAGAAGTTCAAAGTGCAAGAGCTACATCACCTTGTCCAAGCTAGTAGAGATGCTGACAGCCTACACCAACACTCTTGGCTATGGAATGAAAATTCAATCAAGAGCCATGCTTCAATGCTTAAGCTTTCCACATTCTCCATCTTCATTACTATGATAATATGTATGCTAGAAAGAAAGGTGATGATAAGTGAGGAACTATTTCTTTCTCTTATGAATGTTTCTTCTTTCTCTTCCCTACCCTCATTCCCCACTATGTCTTGTTGGAATTAGGGTTGCAAGAAAACACACACAGATTGGGGAAGACGAAGGAAGATCAAGGCACACAACAGAGAGTCTATTACTTAGTGTGCAATGGAAAGATTAATAGCCCTAGAATGACAGGCATATATACAATGCACGGGGGAAAAAATCCCCTAAAGAGGGAAAAAATGCCCTGACGGTCCTAAGTGTGTTCACACACATCACTACCACATGTATATGGTAACAAATCCCCCCTAAAGTGATGTGATGAACGAGAGCTAGCACATAGAGTCCAAAAAAGCATGTAAGTCTGGCAGCAATGATCCCCCCTTGGGATAAAACAAGCCAAGATGTAAAGTGCCACTCAAGTAGCAAGAAATCCTCTTGACAGCCTTCCAATGCTTAGACCCTGGGCTATGCATAAATCTGCTGACTTGTGAGACTGCAAACTAAATATCCATCCTTGTGTATCATACATAAATGAGGCACCCAACAACAGTTTGGTAAAGAGTGACATCTGAAGGATCACCAGCATCATGAAGACTCAATTTTAAACCTGTTTCCATTTGGAGTGGCAATAGGTTTGCACTCCTCAAGTCCAAACTTATATAGCAATGTCTCTATGTAACTTTTTTGAGACAAGGAAATACCACCATCACACTGCTTAAACTGTATACCCAAATAATGATGCAACAACCCCAAATCTTTTATCTTGTAAGTAGCATTCAAATCAGCCTTAAATTCAGCTACATGTCTCTCATTTGGTCCAGTGATCAGTAAATCATCCACATCGAGAACCACAATGAGAAGTACATCACCCTCACACTTTACATACAATGTGCTTTTTGTTGGACTATTACAAAAGCCTCGTTTGACCAAATGAGTGTCAGCCTTCTCATACCAAGCACGATACAAATCTTTGTTACATTTGCACACCTTATCCTCTTGTCCTTTCTTGAAAAAACCGTGAGGCTACGTTACGTAAACTTCCTCAAATATGTCACCATTCAAGAAAGCAGTAACAAGGTCTGATTGATGTACATCCCAACCAAAATGAGCTGCCAATGCACATAGAAAATGCACAATAGTCATACGACAAGTGGGAGAAAAAGTCTCTTCATAATCTATACCTTTTTGTTGTGCATAACCCTTTGCAACAAGTCGATCCATATAGCGACCAATCTCACTATCCAGCTTGCATTTTAACTTGTAAACCCACTTTGTACCAATGTCCTTTTTACCAGGAGAAAATCACATAAAGTACATGTGTCATTTTCTAGAAGTGCATCATATTCTGATTGCATGGCATCCATCCATTTTTTTGAATTCTGTGCTTCATCAAAAGATAGGGATTCCTCAACATCATGTAAGCTAGACAGAGCCAAAGCATAACAATCTGATGCATAAGATACATGGCGAGAGCCTGAACGAGTGCGACTAGACAAAGGTGCATCCAATTTACTATCACGCAATGTTTGCACTAGCTAGCCATTTTGGCATACCTCTAGCCTGCTCATTTTCAACCCTTTCCTCATTAAGTACATCATGTACATCTACATCAATAATACACTGATCTGTAACATTTTCAAAAAACCTCATAGGCTGTACATTTGCCTCATTGGAATTTACGTTCGTACTTCCACCACTGAAAAGAGGCAACAAAGTGTCATAAATGTCATGTGAGCTTACATTACTGTCTCTAGTACATGACAACAAGGGCTGAACAAAATCTTCCACAAACACAACATCTTGTGAAACTAGAATACGTTTTGTTTGTGGATGATACAACCTGTAACCTTTGGTTTCAGCACTATAACCAACAAAAATACATTTGACAGCCTTATCATCCAATTTTTAGTGCTATGTTTGTGGCACCAAAGCATATGCCAAACAACCAAAAACATGCATGTTCTCAATAGAAGGCTTTATATCATGCCATGATTCATATGGAGTAATAGACTGCAAAGCTTTCGCATAAGTGGCACACATGATGGTATCAAGCCAAAATGAATGTGGCAAAGCTTGACCTTTGACCATACATCGTGCGATTTTCTTAAGTGACCTGTTTTTCCTTTCAACAACACCATTGTTCTGAGGCATATAAGGCATTGTACATTGGTGTTTTATCCCATGACTAGCCAAACATGCATTAAATTCATGAGACATATACTCCCCCCTCGATCAAAACGGAGGGTGCCCATAGTACATTTCAAGACATCTTCAGCCATAGCCAGAAATTATTTGAAGCATACAAAAACTTTGAACTTTGCCTTAAGCGGATACACCCATGAATGCAGTGGAAAGATTAATAGCCCTAGAATGATGGGCCTATATACAATGCACGGGGGGAAAAACCTCTTAAAGGGTTGAAAGCATGCAATGGTGGTACAAAAAGGACTGTCCTTGACACAACATAGGCTTGCTGGTTCATTTGTGTATAAATTGGACCTTTAATTGGAAATGGAGAGGGGCCATATATTTCTTTGTTTTTAGACGTTTCACTATTTGGAGGGGCCACTCCAAGAGAGGAGGTGGGGGGAGAGCGTTGGACCCATATAATGATTATTGGCTTTCACACACCACCTCTCTCTCTCTCTCTCTCTCTCTCTCTCTCTCTCTCTCTCTCTCTCTCTCTCTCTCTCCACACATGGTTGTGTTGCTCCTGTGCACCTTCCGTGCTCCATAGCCAGATTATCTCTCTTTCTCTGGGCGGGTTTAGAAAGGACGATGGAAATTTTCCCAACCCTGCTTTCTTCCACCGGCCCTCTTGTTCAGAGGAAGTGGAAGGGGAGCACCTTTGTGAGCTTGCACACAAAGGTGCAAGCTCACGTGTGGTGCCTTTGCACACGTGCAAAGGCACCACACGATTGGCTAGGGCAGTGCAAGAGGATGATGTGGATGCCTTTGCAGGGTGGAAGAAGCTCTCTTCCGAGGGGGGGGGGGGGGGTAGGCAATGGCACTGCGGGCCCGGAAGAAGAAAGAGTTCTCCAACAGCCTATCATTTTCTTGCATGTGAACCAAATGCCCCTTTTCTCTCTTCTTCCACCAGCCTTTGTGAACCCGGCCTCTCTCTCTCTCTCTCTCTCTCTCTCTCTCTCTCTCTCCACCAGAAAGCTGAGCCTTGGTTTGAATTCACTAGCCGCCGCTGCATCTCTCTCTCTCTCTCTCTCTCTCTCTCTCTCTCTCTCTCACTCTTTGCACCAGAAAGATGCACACAAAACCGTGGTTTTAATTGATGATTATTGACCACTACTGCATCTCTCTCTCTCTCTTTGTGTCTCTCTCTCTCTCTCTCTCTCTCTCTCTCTCTCTCTCTCTCTCTACCTCTCTCTCTCTCTCGCTCCTTGCCAATGGACAATACTTGAAGAGTTTACGGCTCGAGTGACTCACAGCTACTCTCTTTCGACGAGATAGATGAGGAGGAATCACGCATGGATGAACAGATACAAAACCATCCCATTGTCAGTTCCATTGAGACATGTGTCACTAATCAAGCTTTTCTTCGTGATTATTGGGCTGCAAAGAAACGCGAACAGAGAAGGAAAGAACGACATCCTTCTTTTGCACTTGGATTACCGAAAGCCAGGTCAAGGAAGAACATTTGTGCAGCGGTGGCACAATGTTGGCGCAAGAAAACACTCGGGCTGTCAAGGAATGAGAAAAAGGAAATATTTCAGCACCCATTGGACCACCATGCATTTTTTGAGCTACAAAAATCAAATTTCAACAATGTCGAAGACACCGTTCTATCGGGTGTGCGCAACACTTTGGCTCAAATAAACGTCCCGCACTCAGTAAGTGAGAATTTTGTTAAGAGAACCTCTCAGATGGTGTAGCCTTAGTAAACCAATCCAAAATTGCTAGTGTCCTGGGTGTTCATTGAAGGAATATAGCTGCTGCAACTTCAAGACTGGAGAATAAAGATGAGGATGAAGTGTTGCCATTGAGTGCTTGTGAGAGACAACTACCACAAGGAACCATTATCACTAATGAAACAAGAGATTTGGTGTATGCCTTTTGGACATCAAAAACCAAAGTTTCACCTAACAAGAAGGACATATGTAAGAAGAGAATTGGAGGGAAAAGTGTTGTCAAACATTCTGTGCATCTACTCGATGACTCGCAGGTACCAACAAATCTTAGCAATTGTAATTTATTTGGTGATTCTTAAGGCTGAGTTGGTCAAGACAGTATCAAATTTGGTGGTCTGCTATATGGAAGTGGTGGTATACAGTACCTTACAAAGGTTGTATACAGAACCAGTGCATTCCTGGGTGGTTCTAGAGCTACCCTTTATAGAACCAAAGCCCTTGTGCAGTACCAAATTTGGTAGTCTGCTATATGGTAGTGGTGGTATACAATACCTTACAAAGGTTATATACAGTATCAATGCACTCCTATGTAGTTCCAAAGCTATCCTGTAAAGAACCAAAGCCCCTGTGCAGTACCAAATTTGGTAGTCCGCTGCATACTAGTGATTCCAAAGCCCATCTGTATAGTACCAAAGCCTTTGTATAGTACCTTTTCTGTCCCTACAGGCACCAAAGCCTCAATCTTTAGTACCAAAGCCTCACTCTATTTTACCAAAGCCTACTTTTGTAGTACCAAAGTCTTTGTGCAATACCAAAACTATTCCCTGTATAGTACGAAAAAATTCTTGTTTATCACCAAAGCATTTGTAAAGTTTCCATATGGGTACTCTTCTTCAAACAATTCTAAAATGAGTCAAAAGCAGATAGATAGTACAATTTCTAGTACTGATTACAACCAATTTGGGTTCTATAGTATTATCTTTGGTATTGTTTACAACCAATTTTGGTTATAGAGTACAATATTTGGTACTGTTTACATCCAATTTTGGTTCTACAATACTATCTTTGGTACTGTTTACATTCAATTTTGGTTCTACAATACAATCTTTGGTACTTTTTACATTCAATTTTGGTTCTACAATACAATCTTTGGTAGTGTGTACATCCAATTTCGGTACATTACTATCTTTGGTACTATTTAAAACCAATTTTGGTTCTACAATACAATCTTTGGTAGTGTGTACATCCAACTTTGGTACATTACTATCTTTGGTACTGTTTACAACCAATTTTGGTTCTACAGTTCAATCTTTGGTACTCTTTACATCCAATTTTGGTTCTACAGTACTATCTTTGGTATTGTTTACAACCTATTTTGGTACTACAGCACAAGTTTTGGTAGTGTGTACATTGAATTTTGGTACATTACTATCTTTGGTACTCTTTACAACCTATTTTGGTTCTACAATACATTCTTTGGTACTGTATACAACCAATTTTGGTACTACTGCACATTAGTGGCATTTTACCATTTGCATGAAGTTGGAATTTTCTAACTCTTATTGTATTGGTTCCATAAGTAGAGCTATACCAAAGATTCAAGAGGACTCACCCTACAGTGGTTGTGTCTCTTAGATTCTTTGAGGCATTAAAGCCGTACTTTGTTCGGAAGTTGAAAGAGTGGTATACCTACTGCTGTGTATCCCATGTGCAGATACTCTGTTTCAAAGAGGCTTTTTATCATATGCGGCAAAACAAGTTTGGGCATCATGGGAAAGGTCACCTTTGCACTTGCTCCATGTGCTGTAGAAGTGATGATATAGGAGAGTGTTTTGCAAACTGGGTTGTATGTTAGCACATCACTAGTATGTGGGAATCCATCATGTGCCCAAAGCCAAGAGATAGTGAATACCATGCCAAGAAATTCTTGATGGGGGACTGCTCCCAATGTGGTGTACGGAAGTTGACATTTTGTCCCGATGAGATAGCAGAGGATAGTAGGGAGGTGTCTGTGAAGGTCTTCATGGATGTTGGAACAAGACAACTTGCAGGTGGGACTGAGAAGAAGAGAAAGGACTTGATTGTGCGACGGATGGAAAGTGCTGCTTTTCTTAGCCTGTTTTTAGCCCACCTCACAGACCTCATCAAGCACAAATTTGTATTTCGTTGGCAAGCCCAACAATTCAAGGATTGTTTTCTCAAGTTTCCTAGCAATGTTGTTGTATCAGTCATTGAATTTGCAGAGAATTATTCTTTTAAAATTCAGAATGAGATTCAGTCAATGCATTGGTGGTCTACCCAAGTCACAATACTTATGCACATCACTTATGTAAGAAATACAGTAGGTGGTGTTCAAAAGACGCTGCACTTTTACATATCCGATGACAAGCAACCTGATACATTATTTGTACAACATTAAATCTTGCTTCATGATAGGTGGCTAAAACAACAAGGACATTGTTTGCAGCACCATTGGGTGTGGTTAGATGGTGCGGCTTCACAATTCAAAGCACGTAGACCTTACTATTTTGTGGCCAGGTACTATCAGATGACAGGCTTGCACATGATGCATAACTTCTCAGCATCCGGTCATGGAAAAGGAGAGCATGATGGGGCAGGGGCAGTCATCAAGAGAACCTTGACACATGAGGAATTGAAACCAGATGGCTGGCCTATGAAGTGTGCGGCTAATGTGGTGAACTTTTTGAATGCAACATTTCAGCCAAGAGATCAGTCTCACAAGTGTACTACACAGAGAGTCTTCTGGATTATTGGTGTGGATTATGTGTAATGCGATCTCCAATGGGACTATGAGTGCATTGTGGGCTCCCGCTCATTTCATTGTGTTGGTGGGTATTCAAAGGACAACCCATGTGCTATGCGCTTTCAAACCCTTTCATGCTTCTGTGATCCATGTATGAGTGGGCTATGGAGAAGATGCAAAAATAGACTACACATAGAAGAATGGAAATATGTTTCCATCAAACCACTGCCGGAGTCTATAAATACAGGAAGGTATGATGAAGATGATGAAGAGGAGGATGACAGATATTCAGATTTTGTGCCGATGAGCCAAGTTTCTAACCTGCCATTGTATGAAGGAAGCCCTGAAATGTTATGTGAAATGTTGTCCATTGGGGATAGCTTTGCAATCAAAGCAGCCAAGACTAAAGAGGACTTCTACCTTATCAAATGCACAAAGGAGTTGTATCAAACGGTGAGATCACAAAAGGATATGTGGCCTAACAAGATTGTTAGAGGCGGGAAGGTTGTTGAAGGTTTCTACTATGGCCAAGTTGAAGGAAAAGTTGATACATATAACTTACTGGATCAGACACCTATAGTCATGATCTAATCACATCTTGTAAGGGCCATACGTTTCCCGATGAGCCTATTGTTGGAGTCCCTAATCAGTTCAAGTTATCTGCTGAAGTATGTGAGAACATATACAATAGCATGCCATATGATGATGATGATAGTGATGATGGTGCATCCATGAAACTTGAAGTTACACAATACCAAAACCCCTAAGTGGGCAAGTCCATGATTTTCCTCTTGGTCAGAATATATCTTTTTATCCTCATGGTTTACTGTTGTTCTTTCTATCCTTCACTTCCTCTATTCCGTACTTGAGATTGATGTAAAATAATTGCCTGGATATATCTTTTTGTCCTCATGGTTTACTGTTGTTCTTTCTATCCTTCACCTCCTCTGTTCAGTAATTGAGATTGATGTAAAATAACTTCCTGGATATAGCTTTTTGTCCTCATGGTTTATTGTTGTTCTTTCCATCCTTCACTTCCTCTGTTCAGTACTTACTTGAGATTGATGTAAAATAACTGTCTAGATATATCTTGTTGTCCTCATGGTTTAGTGTTGTTCTTTCTATCCTTCACTTCCTCTGTTCAGTATTTGAGATTGATGTAAAATAACTGCCTGGATATGCACCAACTTGACCCTAACCAGTATCAAAATAGTACTAATCAAAAGGGTCCTAACCGGTACCAAAATGATGCCAGGACGTACCAGACTTTGGTATTGTAGCCAATACCAAAAGGGTCCTAACCAGTACCAAAGTAATGCCAGGAAGTACCAAACTTTGGAACTGTAGCCAACTTTCCATAATCACAAGACTATGGATCCAAGCTGCAACCCTAGGCTACCAAAATACAAGTATGCACAACTGGGTCTCCAATTACTGATTGTCTCTTAAGACTTGCCCCTAACCAGAACTAAAATAATACTAACCAGTACCAAAAGGGTGCTAACCAGTACCAAAATAATGACAAGAATCACCAAAAATTTGGTACTTTATCCAGCTTCGCATAATCACAAGACCATGATCCAAGCTGCAACCCTAGGCTACCAAAAGTTGGTACTATGAGTACCAAATCAGGTACTGTGTAACACCTAGATACACACAATACTAGTACTTACTGATACCATTGTATTAACACCAATGTCAGGGATTTTAAAAAAGATGCTTTTAGACTAGAAACTACTAGACAATACAAAAAAAGACAGTACAATTCAAGATCCAAGACAATGTACAAAAATAGTGGGTTTCCATTATATATGTGCACGACACAATACAAATTTGGTTCAAGTACCGAAGTTTACGAATCTCCATTACATTTTATGTGACATGATACACAAGTTCACCAAGTAAAACACTTTAGTAATCTCCTAGGTCAGGGGGATCTAATCTGTAAGGGTACCCCTCCATCTGTATGAAGTAATTAGCAACGATGTAGAGACATCATCTTGTGTGTCAAAAATTGGGTTTTTGCGAGTGTATGCTGTTGGGTACTGATCGTGTATCCATCCTTGCAACCAGGGAAGAATACGGTCCAGCAGGTAAAAAGGGTAACCTTTTTCAACCACTGTAGGTTCATATGATCTAATGGCAAGACAATTCTCATAGTCGTTTTTCAACGACTTGTATCTGCAGTCATCCACCAATATTGTGTTGCTAGCATCAAAATGGGGGTGCCTTGCCCACACTGTCCGTAGGTTCTTCAGAAAAACACGCTTGTTGGCCACATCGTCATGCATGTGCGGCACCTCTGCCATACTCTACTGCCAGGTCTCCTAGTCTTCTTGTGATAGTATACCTGCCATGCCATAAAGGCGGTTAGAAGTCTGAGTAGCTTAACATCTAAAGCACTCAAGGCATTGTGACCTGCAAAATACTTTTGCCTCACATGCTGGGGGAAGAAAGCGTTCAACATATCTATCAATTTTTGCCTTCTACAGCAGGACCACACAATTATCTTGGCTTTCTTCTTAAGATTTTGTATGAACTCGTTAGCATCTAGCCTTACACAACAAATCGACAGCTATTGACATGGACGATCCGTGGTTGGAGCTCATCCGCCAAAACCCAAAGGCCTTCTGGCAGCTCTGTGTAGCTTGTCAATAAGACCCCATTAAGGTCAAGCACAATCAGCTGGCCAGGTTTAGCAGCCAAATCAGCCGCAAGTGTTGTGTTTGGTTGTGTCTCATCTTGCCACCAAGATCTTACTACAATACCAACAGTCCAAATGAGTGGTGGCAAATATACAATGCAAAACATTATATAAACAACAGAGCACCACTATGACACAAGAAGTACAAAATTTGATACTGTAATGTACAGAATTTGAAACTGTATTGTACCAAAGTTGATACTATACAATACCAAATTTGGTAGTATAGTACCAAATGGGGTACTATACAGTACCAAACTGGGTACTATACAGTATCATATTGTGGTACAACATTGCACAGTAGAAGTGTAACATTGGAAAACTGCATTGTACTATGTATCATATTGTGGTACAATATTGCACAGTAGAAGTGTAACATTGGAAAAATGCATTGTACCAAATTGCAGTGTAACATTGGAAAACTGCATTGTATTATACGGTACCAAATTTGGTACTATACAGTACCAAATTGGGTAATGTATTGCACTGTAGAAGTGTAACATTGGAAAACTGCATTGTACCATTGTGAGTAGTAACATTGAAAAACTGTATTGTATCATAGTGAACAGTTACATTGGAACACAACTGATGAAAGGCAAAGGCCAAAAGTTGATTGTATTGGTAGAATGAAAAGCACATTGTGCAAAATACATGAGCATATGCGAAGGGCTACAGCTTGCATACATGAGAAAACTAGTCATGGACGCTGTTGCACTTCTTTCTTTGTAGACTAAAAAGCTCCGACATGGTCATCGAATCAATGGAATCACCTGACATCTGTTGCACAACATCTTCAACTTCAGGATCCGCATTCCTATCAGTACTGTCCACTTTTTCATCCTCCACTTCCACTTCCTTCTTGGTATCCTCGGGCCCGTCCCCCTTCATTGCATTTCTTTCTTTTTCCTTTTCTGCCTCTTCCCCCTTCCTGGCCTCCCCGTCATCCCCTTTCTTGGCATCCTCTACACATTTGTCATCCCTGGCTTCCACCCCCCTCTTGGCCTCCCCCTCAACCCCCTTCTTGTCCTCCTCCCCCATAGTGGCCTCTTCCCTTGCACCTTCCCTTTGCCTATTCTTGTCCTCGCTAGTGACTCGATTCTCAAGCCCCTTGGAAGCAGCATCTGATCCATCCAGCTCCACTATGTGAGGCACTTTACCTCCAACCTTGTCTTTATTCCTTTTAACATCTTTGTCCTCACAGTCATTTTTTCCTTTGCTGTCCCTCATGGTATTACAATGCTGTCCCTTCTCAGTCCCTTTCCCTTCCACACCACCATGCTTTAAATCCTGGAGAACATCCCTTATCTGTGTAGTATCCTCACCCTCCTCCCATGCATGACTTGCAGCAAATTCTGTGGCATCTGGTCCATCCTTGACTGCCTGTCCATTTTTCCCACCGGGCCCAACCGCTGTAGCATCCTCTTTCTCTGCAAAAATAGAGAAAGACAACACATACTTACAAACAACCTCACATTCACTGCAGGTAAGCTTATGATTTGCAGAACACACACATACTTACTCTTCACACCACGACGCCCACCGACCCAAGATTTTGTCACCTCGGGGATTACCATGTTACAACCAGGTTTGGCACAATGATCCCTGCTTAGTAGCAAAACACTAAAGCAAAGGGGGTGATATTGATGTCGGCAGTCAAGCATAAAGGTTCCTACAACTCTTGCAGACTCCAAGAGCTCACCACATGCAACCCACATTCCAAACACATGGATCATCGCTCCCAAATCAACACCGTGGGGCCTAGGATATAACATAAATCTCTTCCCGCACTGAACATCAGCAATCATCTGCTTCACAAATAGGACATGGCCTTGTGCTTCCTTCCATGTTGCCTCTAGCACATCATACTCAGCCTGTTGTCAACCAGCAGCAATACAAACAGTCCCAAATTAGAACCCAAAAGCTAGCAGAGAGTACCAAAGGCATCATACTACCAATTAGTACCAAAAATGTAGTATACAGTACCAAGGCCATCATACTATCAATTAGTACCAAACAGTAGCAGATAGTATCAAGGCCATTATACTACCAGTTACCACCAAAAACTAGCAGACAGTACCAAGGCCATCACCAATTAGTACCAAAAACTCATAGACAATACCAAAGCAATCATATTATCAATTAGTACCAAGAACTAGACACAGTTCCAAATCCATCATACTACTCATCAGTACCAGAACCTAGCAGACAATACCAAAGCCATCATACTACCAATTAGTACCAAAAACTAGCAGGTCATCAATGCAAGAAGACACACGTAAACTACCAAAATTAGTACCAAATTATAATCAGGAGCTACCAATTAGTACCAAATCATAACCATGAGATACGAATTAGTACCAAATCGTAACCATGAGCTACCAATTAATACCAAATCATAACCATGAGCTACCAATTAATACCAAAAATCATAACCACGAGCTACCAATTAGTACCAATTCATAACCATGAGCTACCAATTAGTACCAAATCATAACCATGAGCTACCAATTAGTACCAAAAATCCTAACAGCCACCAAAAAAGCATTGTAAGAAGCTACCCTAAAACCCTAAAAGTACCAATACATTCAAAGTAGTGTCGTTACAAAAGAACCATAAACTACCAAAGGGAGTGCCAGAATAGTAACAAATGCTACTAGTTAGTACCAAAAGCATTATGAATACACCCAAGTCCACCAATAAACTACCCAAAAGCAACCAAAACTACCAAAAGAACATTATTAGATCCACTCCGAAAACTACCAAGGCATTACCAAAAACTACCAAAAGCTACCTGTAAGGGGTTAGTGGTACTAGCAACACAACCATAACTATCAAAACTACCAAAATAGTAGAATTATTAGACTACCAAACTACTAAAAACAACATGATAGAAGATACCAAAACAAGAAAGTATATCCAAAAAAACCCAAAAGATACCAGTATGGACAAAAAGTACCAAAATAACATAGAGAAAATTGAAAAAATCCACCTGGACCTAGCAATCTACCTAGAATACGCAACTGCCATATAGAAGCAAAACCACCAAACTCTGTCAAACTAGAAAAGCAACATTTATAGATACTAAAAAGCTGCATGCACTACCAAAACCACTTTCTTAAGACATGATAGAAATTACTTGTTGTAGATGAACCTCCTTCTCTAGCTTCAACATGTCCTCACTGTTTCCAAGTCGGCCAAGCATGCGTCGACGGGCTCCCAGATCAGCCTCAACCTCTTTGATGTCCTCATCATTGAAAGGGTTTTCATGCTTTAGTTCTGCAAGTTGCACTTCATAGTGCTCTATGTCATCCTTTATCCACTTCACAACAGCATTGGAACCCTCGGCTATCAACAATGTTTTCTTGTTTTGCTGCAGAGATTCTTTCAGCTCTTTCAGCCTGTCCTATGCAACTGCACTTTTTTGAGGCACTCTCTCAACAATACTTTTCAATTTTGTAACATAATCAGGCGACTCTACATGAAGTTGTGGAGGTTCTACCTCTGTATAGAGGTTACTACCACTATGTAAGGCGGGGCTTCTTAATAGATGACCCTAAACCACCATGGGAGGCACTATTTGCCCTTCGCCAAGTTTTGACCTTTCGCTCCAACCCTCCCGGGTGGCTAGCACACATGTTCAGTACTGCCTCTCCAAGACTCACCCATGCGACTTTATAGCGTGCAGGGTCCTTTGTTACTGCATGGCATCCCTCAAAAACATAGAAGTGCGCAAACTTCACGGTGATTTTTCCACAAGATGGAGGGGCTTGATATACCTTGTGGAAGAGGAACTTGCAATCTTCAAGGATAATAGGCAAGTGGTGGATCTTTGATTCATCTACATACCATTTCTTAGTATAAATGGTTAAGTGGTGGATGTTGGATCTACTCATCCCACAGACATTGTGTGAAATTACAAATGTTATGATGGCCAAGTATTGAATGCACCTAGCTTTAAAACATGGGTAGAATGGCCAAGTGGTGGATCTAGGAGACATGAACAATTGGATCCACAATTCAAGCTTTTGTTTATAATAGCCATATGGTGGATCTTTGATCCAACTTCTTTCCAATTCTTAGTCAAAATGGCCAAGTGGTAGATCAAGGATCTGGTCATCCCACAAAAATTGTATAAAATTACAAGTGTTATGATTGCCAAGTGTTGAATGCACCTAACTTTAAGACATGGCTAGAATGACCAAGTGGTAGATCTAGGAGACACAAACAATTGGATCCACAATTCAAGCCGTCATTTTCTAATGGCAAAGTGGTGGATCTATGATGCACCTACATCCCAATTCTTAGTCTAAATGGCCAAGTGGTGGATCTAGGATCTACTCATCCCACAAACATTGTGTAAAATTACAAGTGTTATGATGGCCAAGTGGTGTTGAATGCAGCTAACTTTAAGACATGGTTAGAATGGCCAAGTGGTGGATCTAGGAAACACCAACAATTGGATCCACAATTCAATCCGTCATTATAATGGCCAAGTGGTGGATCTTTGATGCACCTACTTCCCAATTCTTAGTATAAATGACCACGTGGTGGATCTAGGATCTACTCATCGCACAAACATTGTGTAAAATTACAAGTGCTATGATGACCAAGTGTTGAATGCACCTAGCTTTAAGAAATTTTTAGAATAACCAAGTGGTGGATCTAGGAGACACCAACAACTGGATCAACAATTTAAGCCTTCGTTATAATGGCCAAGTAATGTATCTTTGATACACCTACTTTGCAATTCTTAGTCTAAATGCAGCTAACTTTAAGACATGGTTAGAATGGCCAAGTGGTGGATATAGGAAACACCAACAATTGGATCCACAATTCAAGCCGTCATTATAATGGCCAAGTGGTGGATCTTTGACGCACCTACTTCCCAATTCTTAGTATAAATGACCACGTGGTGGATCTAGGATCTACTCATCCCACAAACATTGTGTAAAATTACAAGTGCTATGATGACCAAGTGTTGAATGCACCTAGCTTGAAGACATTTTTAGAATAACCAAGTGGTGGATCTAGGAGACACCAACAACTGGATCAACAATTTAAGCCTTCGTTATAATGGCCAAGTAATGTATCTTTGATACACCTACTTTGCAATTCTTAGTCTAAATGGCCAAGTGGTGTATGTAAGATCTACTTATCCAACAAAAATTATGTAAAATTACAAGTGTTATGATGGCCAAGTGTTGAATGTAGCTAACTTTAAGACATGGTTAGAATGGCCAAGTGGTGGATCTAGGAGAGACCAACAACTGGATCCACATTTCAAGCCTTCGTTATAATGGCCAGGAGGTTGATCTTTGATGCACCTACTTCCGAATTCTTAGTCTAAATGGCCAAGTGGTGGATCTCGGATCTACTCATCCCACAAACATTGTGTAAACTTACAAGTGTTATGATGACCAAGTGTTGAATGAATTTATCTTTAAGACATGGTTAGAATGGCCAAGTGGTGGATCTAGGAGAGACCAACAATTGCATACACAATTCAAGTCCTCGTTTTATAATGGCCAAGTGGTGGATCTTTGATGCACCTACTTTCCAATTCTTAGTTTATATGGCCAAGTGGTGGATCTAAGACCTACTCATCCCACAAACATTGTGTAAAAATACAAGTGTTACGATGGTCATGTTTTGAATGCACCTAACTTTAAGACATGGTTGGAATGGCCAAGTGGTGGATCTACGAGATACCAACAATTGGATCCACAATTCAAGCCTTCATTATAATGGCCAAGTGGTTGATCTTTGATGCTTCTACTTCCCAAGTCTTAATCTAAATGGCCATGTGGTTGATCTAGGACCTACTCATCCCACAAACATTTTGTAAAACTACAAGTGTTATGATGACCAAGTGTTGAATGCACCTAGCTTTATACATGGTTAGAATGGCCAAATGGTGGATGTAGGAGACACCAAAAATTGGATCCGTATTTCAAGTTTTCAGTTCATTCACCTACTTCCTAATTCTTAGTCTTATTGGCCAAGTGGTGGATGTAGAATCTACTCATCCCACAAAAATTGTATAAAATTACAAGTGTTGAATGCACCTAGCTTTAAGACATGGTTAGAATGGCCAAGTGGTGGATCTAGGAGACACCAAATTGGGTTCGTATTCAAGGCATCATTATAATGGACAAGTGGTGGATCTTTTATGCACCTACTTCCCAATTCTTAGTCTAAATGGCCAAGTGGTGGATCTAGTGCGTACGCATCCCACAAACATTGTGTAAAATTACAAGTGTTATGATGGCCAGGTGTTGAATGCACCTAACTCTAAGACATGGTTAGAATGGCCAAGTGGTGGATCTAGGAGAGACCAACAATTGGATCCATATTCCAAGCCTTTGTTATAATGGCCAGGTGGTTGATCTTTGATGCACCTACTTCCTAATTCTTTGTCTAAATGGCCAAGTGGTGGATCTATGATCTACTCATCCCACAAACATTGTGTAAATTACAAGTGTTATGATGGCCAAGTGTTGAATGCACCTAGCTTTAAGACATGGTTATAATGGCCAAGTGGTGGATCTAGCAAACAAAACCAATTGGTTCCAGAATTCAATCCTTTGCTTATAATACCCACGTGGTGAATCTTTGACGAACCTACTTACCAATTCTTAGTCTAAATGGCCATGTGATGGATCTAGGATCTACCCATCCCACAAACATTGTGTAAAATTACAAGTGTTATTATTGCCATGTGTTGAATGTACCTAACATTAAGACCTGGTTAGAATGGCTAAGTGGTGGATCTAGGAGACACCAACAATTGGATCCATAATTCAAGTCGTTGTTTGATAATGACCAAAAAGGTGGATATTTGATGCACCTACATCCCAATTCTTAGTCTAAATGGGCAAGTGGTGGATCTAGGATCTACTCATCACACAAACATTGTGTAAAATTACAACTGTTATAATGGCCAAGTGTTGAATGCACCTAACTTTAAAACATGGTTAGAATGGCCAAGTGGTTGATCTAAAAAAGACCAATAATTGGATCCACAATTCAAGCCTTTGTTATAATGGCCAAGTGATGGATGTTTGATGCACCTACTTCCCAATTCTTAGTCTAAATGACCATGTGGTGGTTCTACGATCAACTCATCCCACAAACATTGTGTAAAATTACAAGTGCTATGATGACCAAGCGTTGAATGCACCTAGCTTTAAGACATGGTTAGAATCGACAAGTGGTGGATCTAGGAGACACCAACAATTGGATCCACAACTCAAGCCTTTGTTATAATGGCCAAGTGGTGGATCTTTGATGCACCTCCATACCAATTCTTAGTCAAAATGGCGAAGTGGTTGATGTGAGATCTACTCATCCCACAAATACTGTATAAAATTACAAGTGTTCTGATGGGTAAGTGTTGAATGCACCTAACTTTAAGACATGGTTAGAATGGCGACACGGTGGATATAGGAGACACCAACAATTGGATCTACAATTCAAGCCTTCGTTATACTGGTCAAGTGGTGGATCTTTGATGTACCTACTTCCCAATTCTTAGTCTAAATGGCCAAGTAGTGGATCTAAGATCTACTCATCCCACAAACATTGTGTAAAATTACAAGTGTTATGATGGCCAAGTGCTGAATGCACCTAACTTTAAGACATGGTTAGAATGGCCGAGTGGTGGATCTATGAAACACCAACAATTGGATCCACATTTCAAGCCGTTGTTATAATGGCCAAGTGGTGGATCTTTCATGCACCTACTTTCCAATTCTTAGTTTAAATGACCACATGGTGGATCTAAGATCTACTCATCCCACAAACATTGTGTAAAATTACAAGTGTTATGATGGCCAAGTGTTGAATGTACCTAACTTTAAGACATCGTTAGAATGGCCAAGTGGTGGATCTAGAAAACATCAACAATTGGATCCACAATTCAAGCCTTTGTTATAATGGCCAAGTGGTTAATGCACCTAATTTTAAGATATGGCCAAGTGTTATGATGGCCAAGTGTTGAATGCACCTAATTTTAAGACATGGCTAGAATGGCCATGTGGTGGATCTAGGAGACACCAATAATTAGATCCCCAATTCAAACCATTGTTATAATGGCCACGTGATGGATCTTTGATGCACCTACTTCCCAATTCTTAGTCTAAATGGCCAAGTGGTGGATCTAAGATCTACTCATCCAACAAACATTATGTAAAATTACAAGGGTTATGATGGCCAAGTGTTGAATGCACCTAACTTTAAGACATGGTTAACATGGCCAAGTGGTGGATCTAGGAGAGACCAACAATTGGATCCATATTTCAAGCCTTTGTTATAATGGCCAGGTGGTTGATCTTTGATACACCTACTTCTGAATTCTTAGTCTAAATGGCCAAGTGGTGGATCTCGGATCTACTCATCCCACAAACATTGTGTAAAATTACAAGTGTTATGATGGTCAAGTGTTAAATGCACCTAACTTTAAGACATGGTTATAATGTCCAAGTGGTGGATCTAGGAGACACAACCAATTGGATCCACAATTCAAGCCTTTGTTTATAATAGCGATGTGGTGAATCTTTGATGCACCTACTTCCCAATTCTTAGTCTAAATGGCCAAATGGTGAATCTATGATCAACTCGTCCCACAAAAATTGTGTAAAATTACAAATTTTATGATTGCCAAGTGTTGAATGTACCTAACTTTAAGACGTGGTTAGAATGGCCAAGTGGTGGATCTAGGAGACACCAACAATTGGATCCATAATTGAAGCCATCGTTTTATAATGGCCAAGTGGTGGATCTTTGATGCACCTACATCCCAATTCTTAGTCTAAATGTGCAAGTGGTGGATCTAGGATCTACTCATCACACAAACATTGTGTAAAATCACAAGTGTTATGATGGCCAAGTATTGAATGCACCTAAATTTACGACATGGTTAGAATGGCCAAGTGGTTGAAATAGGAAACACCAACAATTGAATCCACAATTCAAGCGTCCGTTATAATGATCAAGTGGTGTTTCTTTGATGCACCTACTTTTCAATTCTTAGTCTAAATGACCACTTGGTGGTTCTACAATCAACTCATCCCACAAACATTGTGTAAAATTACAAGTGTTGTGATGACCAAGTGTTGAATGCACCTAGGTTTAAGACAGGGTTAAATTGGACAAGTGGTGGATCTAGGAGACACCAACAATTGGATCCACAATTCAAGCCTTTGTTATAATGGCCAACTAGTTGATCTTTGATGCATCTACTTCCCACTTCTTAGCCTAATGGCTAAGTGGTTGATTTGAGATTTACTGATCCCACAAACATTGTGTAAAATTACATGTGTTATGGTGGCCAAGTGTTGAATGCACCTAACTTTAATACATGCTTAGAATGGCCAAGTGGTGGATCTATGAGACACCAACAATTGGATCCACAATTCAAGCCTTCGTTATACTCTTCAAGTGGTGGATCTTTGATGCACTTACATCCTAGTTCTTAGTCTAAATGGCCATGTGGTGGATCTAGGATCTACTCATCCCACAAACATTGTGTAAAATTACAAGTGCTATGATGACCAAGTGTTGAATGCACCTAGGTTTAAGACATGGTTAGAATGGCCAAGTGGTGGATCCAGGAGACACCGACAATTGGATCCCCAATTCAAGCCGTTGTTATAATGGTCAAGTGATGGATCTTTGATGCACCTACTTCGCAATTTTTAGTGTAAATGGCCAAGTGGTGTATCTAAGATCTACTTATCAAACATTATGTAAAATTACAAGTGTTATGATGGCCAAGTGTTGAATGCACCTAACTTTAAGACATGGTTAGAATGGCCAAGTGGTGGTCTAGGAGAGACCAACAATTGGATCCACATTTCAAGCCGTCTTTATAATGGTCAGGAGGTTGATCTTTGATGCACCTACTTCCGAATTCTTAGTCTAAATGGCCAAGTGGTGGATCTTGGATCTACTCATCCCACAAACATTGTGTAAAATTACAAGTGTTATGATGACCAAGTGTTGAATGAATTTAGCTTTAAGACATGGTTAGAATGGCCAAGTGGTGGATCTAGGAGAGACCAACAATTGGATCCACAATTCAAGGCGTTGTTTTATAATGGCCAATTGGTGGATCTTTGATGCTCCTACTTTCCAATCCTTAGTCTAAATGGCCAAGTGGTGGATCTAAGATCTATTCATCCCACAAACATTGTGTAAAAATAAAAGTGTTATGATGGCCAAGTGCTGAATGCACCTAAGTTTAAGACATGGTTAGAATGGCCAACAAGTCGTGGATCTACAGACACCAACAATTGGATCCACAATTCAAGCCTTCGTTATAATGGCCAAGTGGTGGATCTTTGATGAACGTACTTCCCAAGTCTTACTCTAAATGGGCACGTGTTTGATCTAGGACCTACTCATCCCACAAACATTTTGTAAAATTACAAGTGTTAGGATGACCAAGTGTTGAATGCACCTAGCTATATACATGGTTAGAATGGCCAAATGGTGGATGTAGGAGACACCAACAATTTAATCCACGTTTCAAGTATTCATTATAATAGACAAGTGGTGGATAGTTGATTCATCTATTACCTAATTCTTAGTCTTATTGGCTAAGTGGTGGATCTAAGATCTACTCATACCACAAACATTGTATAAACTTAAAAGTGTTATGATGACCAAGTGTTGAATGCACCTAGCCTTAAGACATGGTTAGAATGGCCAAGTGGTGGATCTAGGAGACACCAACAATTGTATCCCAATTCAAGGCATCGTTATAACAGCCAAGTGGTGGATCCTTGATGCACCTACTTCCCAAGTCTTAGTCTAAATGGCCAATTTTTGGATCTAGGATCTAGTAATCCCACAAACATTGTGTGAAAGTACAAGTGTTATGATGGCCAAGTGTTGAATGCACCTAACTTTAAGACATGGTTAGAATGGCCAAGTGGTGGATCTAGGAGAGACCAACTATTGGATCCACATTTCAAGCCTTCGTTATAATGGCGAGGTGGTTGATCTTTGATGCACCTACTTCCTAATTCTTTGTCTAAATGGCCAAAAGGTGGATCTAGGATCTACTCATCCCACAAAGATTGTGTAAATTACAAGTTTTATGATGGCCAAGTATTGAATGCACCTAGCTTTAAGACATGGTTATAATGGCCAAGTGGTGGATCTAGGAAACACAACCTATTGGATCCATAATTCAATCCTTTGTTTATAATACCCACGTGGTGAATCTTTGACGTAGCTACTTCCCAATTCTTAGTCTAAATGGCTAAGTGGTGGATATAAGATCTACTAGCTCCACAAACATTGTGTACTATTACAAGTGTTAGTATTTCCATGTGTTAAATGTACCTAACTTTAAGACGTGTTTAGAATGCCCAAGTGGTGGATTTAGAAGACACCAACAATTGGATCCATAATTCAAGCCATGGTTTGATAATGGCCAAGTGGTGGATCTTTGATGCACCTACATCCCAATTCATAGTCTAAATGGGCTAGTGGTGGATCTAGGATCTACTCATCACACAAACATTGTGTAAAATTACAAGTGTTATGACGGCCAAGTGTTGAATGCACCTTACTTTAAGACATGGTTATAATGGCCAAGTGGTTGATCTAGAAAACACCAACAATTGGATCCACAATTCAAGCCGTTGTTATAATGGCCAAGTGGTGGATGTTTGATGCACCTACTTCCCATTTCTTAGCCTACATGACCAAGTGGTGGTTCTAAGATCAAATCATCCCACAAACATTTTGTAAAATTACAAGTTCTATGAGGACCAAGCGTTGAATGCACCTAGCTATAAGACATGGTTAGAATGGACAAGTGGTGGATCTATGAGACACCAACAATTGGATCCACAATTCAAGCCGTTGTTATAATGGACAAGTGGTGGATCTTTGATGCACCTACATCCCAATTATTAGTCTAAATGGCCAAGTGGATGATCTGAGATCTACTCATCCCATAAACATTGTGTAAAATTACAAGTGTTATGATGGCCACGTGTTAAATGGACCTAACTTCAAGACATGGTTAGAATGGCCACGTGATGGATATAGGAGACACCAACAATCCACAACTCAAAGCCTTTGTTATACTGGTCAAGTGGTGGATCTTTGATGCACCTACTTCCAAGTTCTTAGTCTAAATGGCCATGTGGTGGATCTAGGATCTACTCATCCTTCAAACATTGTATAAAGTTACAAGTGTTATGATGACCAAGTGTTGAATGCACGTAGCTTTAAGACATGGTTAGAATCGCCAATTGGTGGATCTACGAGATACCAACAATTAGATCCACAATTCAAGCCGTCGTTATAATGGCCAAGTACTGGATCTTTGATGTACCTACTTCCCAATTCTTGGTCTAAATGGCCAAGTGGTGGATCTAGGATCTACTTATCCCAGGAACATTGTGTAAAATTACAAGTGTTATGATCGCCAAGTGTTGAATGCACCTAACTTTAAGACATGGTTAGAATGGCCAACTGGTGGATTTCGGAAACACCAACAATTGGATCTACATTTCAAGCCGTTGTTATGATGGAAAAGTGGTGGATCTTTCATGCACCGACTTTCGTATTCTTAGTCTAAATGACCATGTGGTGGATCTAGGATCTACTTATCCCACAAACATTATGTAAAATTATAAGTGTTATGATGGTCAAGTGTTGAATGCACCTAACTTTAAGACATGGTTAGAATGGCCACATGGTCGATCTAAGAGACACCAACAATTGGATCCACAATTCAAGCCTTTATTATAATGGCGAAGTGGTGGATCTTTGATGCACCTACTTCCCAATTCTTAGTCTAAATGGCCACATGGTGGATCTAGGATCTACTCATCCCACAAACATTCTGTAAAATTTCAAGTGTTATGATGACCATCTGTTGAATGCACCTAGCTTTAAGACATGGTTAGAATGGCCAATTGGTGGATCTAGGAGACACCAAAAATTGGATCCACAATTCAAGCCATTGTTATAATGGCCAAGTGGTGGATCTTGGATGCACCTACTTCCCAGTTCTTAGTCTAAATGACCATGTGGTGGATCTAGGATCTACTCATCCTTCAAACATTGTATAAAGTTACAAGTGTTATGATGACCAAGTGTTGAATGCACCTAGCTTTAAGACACGGTTTGAATCACCAATTGGTGGATCTTCGAGACACCAACAATTAGATCCACAATTTAAGCCGTCGTTATAATGGTCAATTGGTGGATCTTTGATGCACCTACTTCCCAGTTCCTAGTTTAAATGGCCATGTGGTGGATCTAGGATCTACTCATCCTTCAAACATTGTATAAAGTTACAAGTGTTATGATGACCAAGTGTTGAATGCACCTAGATTTAAGACATGGTTAGAATTTCCAATTGGTGGATCTACGATACAGGAACAATTAGATCCGCAATTCAAGTTGTCGTTATAATGGCCAAGTGGTGGATCTTTGATGCACCTAGTTTTCAGTTCTTAGTCTAAATGGCCATGTGGTGGATGTAGGATCTACTCATCCTTCAAACATTGTATAAAGTTACAAGTGTTATGATGACCAAGTGTTGAATGCACCTAGCTTTAAGACACGGTTAGAATCGCCAATTGGTGGATCTACGAGACACCAACAATTAGATCCACAATGCAAGCCGTCATTGTAATGGGCAAGTGTTGGATCTTTGATGTACCTACTTCCCAATTCTTAGTCTAAATGGCCAAGTGGTGGATCTAGGATCTACTCATCCCACCAACATTGTGTATAATTACAAGTGTTATGATCGCCAAGTATTGAATGCACCTAACTTTAAGATATGGTTAGAATGGCCAAGTGGTGGATTTCGAAAACACCAACAATTGGATCTACATTTCAAGCCGTTGTTATGATGGAAAAGTGGTGGATCTTTCATGCACCGACTTTCGTATTCTTAGTCTAAATGACCATGTGGTTGATCTAGGATCTACTTATCCCACAAACATTATGTAAAATTATAAGTGTTATGATGGTCAAGTGTTGAATGCACCTAACTTTAAGACATGGTTAGAATGGCCACATGGTCGATCTAAGAGACACCAACAATTGGATCCACAATTCAAGCCTTTATTATAATGGCGAAGTGGTGGATCTTTGATGCACCTACTTCCCAATTCTTAGTCTTAATGGCCACATGGTGGATCTAGGATCTACTCATCCCACAAACATTCTGTAAAATTTCAAGTGTTATGATGACCATCTGTTGAATGCACCTAGCTTTAAGACATGGTTAGAATGGCCAATTGGTGGATCTAGGAGACACCAAAAATTGGATCCACAATTCAAGCCGTCGTTATAATGGCCAAGTGGCGGATCTTTGATGCACCTACTTCCCAATTCTTAGTCGTAATGGCCAACTGGTGGATTTAGGATCTAGGATATAGGATCTAGGATCTAAGACATGGTTAGAATGGCCAAGTGGTGGATCTAGGATCAACCACTTGGCCATTTAGACAAAGAATTAGGAAGTAGGTGCATCAAAGATCAACCACCTGGCCATTATAATGAAGGCTTGAAATGTGGATCCAATTGTTGGTCTCTCTTAGATCCACCACTTCGCCATTCTAACCATGTCTTAAAGTTAGGTGCATTCAACACTTGGCCATCATCACACTTGTAATTTTACACAACGTTTGTGGGATGAGTAGATCCTAGATCCACCACGTGGTCATTTAGACTAAAAATTCTAAAGTCGGTGCATGAAAGATCCACCACTTGGCCATTTTAACGAAGGCTTGAAATGTGGATACAATTGCTGGTGTCTCCTAGATCGACCTCTTCTCCATTCTAACCATGTCTTAAAGCTAGGTGCATTCAACACTTGGCCACCATAATGCTTGTAATTTTACACAATGTTTGTGGGATAAGTAGATCTTAGATCCACCACTTGGCCATTTATACTAAGAATTGGGAAGTAGGTGCATCAAAGATCCAGCACTTGGCCATCATAACAATGTCTTGAAATGTAGATCCAATTGTTGGTGTTTCCTAGATCCACCACTTGGCCATTCTAACCACGTCTTAAAGTTAGGTGCATTCAACACTTGGTCATAACACTTCATGAATAGATGTTCTTTTAGATGTATAACCTAATGATTAGATGTTTTTTTAATGAAAGAAGTTATGGCACCTAAAAGGACCAGAGCAAATCTTAAATCTAATGATGAGGACGGAGCTCCAAAAAGAACTAGAACTTCGCACGACAAAGAAGCCAGACCTAGTATTAGGCCTACTGATGAGAGTGTACAGGCCTCGGTGCTACAACAAATGCCAGATCAGTCCCAGGTGGGTCTCCGTTATAATTAAGTTTAAATAATTCATGTTTTTCTTAAGTATTAACATTGCATACGAAAAAAAGGAGTAAAAATTAGGAAAGGTAAAAGTGGCTTAAAAATGGAAGGTATCTTCCAAGAAACCAACGTGCAATTGTTTATAAAGTAGGAAAGAATTGTTTGGGTTAAAACTCGTTGAATTAGGAAAGATATTATTGATCATCCTTAAGACAGCTTGTCTCAAGACACCTCCGACTCGTTGGTATAAATTGATCCCCATGGATAAGTCAGTTATCCCCATGAACGATGAGTTTCTACTCCGTGTCATGTCTTGATGTTTCTACATAAGTTAGGATACCTTTTTTTTATCCTAGGGGAGTCACCCGGTTGTATGGGCAACTGGTACGTGTATGGGCACCAAGAACCTTGGGTGGGGGTTTATCCACTCCGGTTTCTGAATAAGGAATGGGTGCCGTTTTTTCACCCTTAAATGATCTTGAGACAAGAAGAGTACTGGTCATGGTTATTATGGACAATGTTTTGATTGACAGTACCCTGTCTTAAGTTTAAAGATGTCTGTTTTCTAAAAGAATGCTTTCAATGTTGTCTTTAATATTTGACTGAAGGAATTACTGTGATGGAACGTTAAAAGAAACCATTATTTTAAGTGTTAAAACAATGTGATAGTAAGTAGAAAATAAATGAATCATGTGTGAGTGCGGAGTGGTAAGTGGAGATTGACTAAGGTTGTCAATCATGGACGGGTGGACCTGATTAGTCAGGTAACTATCCATCCCCGCACACTAAAAACGTTTGGACAACATCTTCACTTGGAAGAGGAGTCCACCAACGGCTGTGCACTCACATATGTTAGGGGGTCGAGCATACCTTAGCCAAATTTATGGAAGTTATCGGGCCGAAATAGTTTTTTTTTACTTTTAATACGTTGTCCCGTTTCCGCTGCGAGACAGGACTAGGTCTCCTTCTAAGGCTATAGACCCAAACCATTGTCAATGGTAAAGGTCTATTCCTTGCATTTTTCTTGTTTAGAGACTCTGATTTTTATCAGACCTAGAGACTTATCAAGGATCCCATCCCGATCTTGGTATTGGCGGGTTGGGGATCTCACAGATCCACCACTTGGCCATTATAATGAAAACTTGAAATGTGGATCCAATTCTTGGTGTCTCCTAGATCCACCACTTGGCCATTCTAACCA
Source organism: Adiantum capillus-veneris (assembly GCF_014529385.1). Taxonomy (NCBI): domain Eukaryota; kingdom Viridiplantae; phylum Streptophyta; class Polypodiopsida; order Polypodiales; family Pteridaceae; genus Adiantum; species Adiantum capillus-veneris. The sequence continues at coordinate 96,288,176 of NC_140940.1, read as the reverse complement.
TGTCTTAAAACTAGGTGCATTCAACACTTGGTCATCATAACACTTGTAATTTTACAGAACATTTGTGGGATAAGTAGATCCTAGATCCACCACTTGGCCATTTAGACTAACAATTGGGATGTAGGTGCATCAAAGATCCACCACATGGCCATTATAAAACAACGGCTTGAATTGTGAATCCAATTGTTGGTGTCTTCTAGATCCACCTCCTATTCATTCTAACCATGCCTTAAAGTTATGTGCATTCAACACTTGGCCATCATAACACTTGTAATTTTACACAATGTTTGTGGGATAAGTAGATCCTAGATCCACCACTTGGCCATTTATACTAAGATTTGGATAGTAGTTGCATCAAAGATCCACCACTTGGCCATTATAACGAAGGCTTGAATTGTGGATTCAATGGTTGGTATCTCTTAGATCCACCACTTGGCCATTTTTACCATGTCTTAAAGCTAGGTGCATTCAACACTTGGTAATCATAACACTTGTAATTTTACACAATGTTTGTGGGATGAGTAGATCCTAGATCCACCACTTGGCCATTTAGAATAAGAATTGGAAAGTAGGTGCATCAAAGATCCAAGACTTGGCCATTATAACAAAGGTTTCAATTGTGGATCCAATTGTTGGTGTCTTCTAGATCCACCACTTGGCCATTCTAACCATGTCTTAAAACTAGGTGCATGATGAGTAGATCCTAGAACCACCACTTGGCCATTTAGACTAACAATTAGAAATTAGGTCCATCAAAGATCCACCACTTGGCCATTATAACGAAGGCTCGAAATATGGATCCAATTGTTGGTGTCTCCTAGATCCACCACTTGGCCATTCTAACCATCTCTTTAAGTTAGGTGCATTCAAAACTTGGCCATCATAACACTTGTAATTTTACACAATTTTTGTGGGATAAGTAGATCCTAGATACACCAGTTGGCCATTTAGACTAAGAATTGTGAAGTAGGTCCATCAAAGATCCACCACTTGGCCATTATACCGAGGGCTTGAATTGTGGATCCAATTGTTAATGTCTCCTAGATCCACCAGCTGGCCATTCTAATCATGTCTTAAAGCTAGGTGCATTCAACACTTGGTCATCATAACACTTGTAATTTTATACAATGTTTGTGGGATAAGTAGATCCTAGATCCACTAGTTGGCCATTTAGACTAAGAATTAAGAAGTAGGTCCATCAAAGATCCACCACTTGGCCATTATAATGAGGGCGAATTGTGGATCCAATTATTGGTGTCTCCTACATCCACTTGTTGGCCATTCTAATCATGTCTTAAAGCTAGTTGCATTCAGCACTTGGTCATCATAACACTTGTAATCTTACACAATGTTTGTGGGATGAGTAGATCCTAGATCCACCACTTGGCCATTTAGACTAAGAAATGGGAAGTATGTGCATCAAAGATCCACCACTTGGCCATTATAATGAATACTTGAAATGTGGATCGAATTGTTGGTGTCTCCTAGATCCACCACTTGGACTTTCTAACCATGTCTTAAAGCTAAGTGCATTGAACACTTGGTCATCATAACACTTGTAATTTTACACAATATTTAAGGGATAAGTAGATCTTAGATCCACGACTTGGCCACTTAGACTAAGAATTGGAATGTAGGTGCATCAAAGATTCACCACATGGCCATTATAAAACAACGGATTAAATTGTGAATCCAATTCTTGGTGTCTCCTAGATCCACCTCTTGTCCATTCTAAACATGCCTTAAAGTTAAGTGCATTGAACACTTGGCCATCATAACACTTATAATTTTACACAATGTTTGTGGGATAAGTAGATCCTAGATCCATCACTTGGCCATTTATAATAAGAATTGGGAAGTAGTTGCATCAAAGATCCACCACTTGGCCATTATAACGAAGGCTTGAATTGTGGATCCTATGGTTGTTGTCTCCTCAATCCACCACTTGGCCATTCTAACCATGTCTGAAAGCTAGGTGCATTCAACACTTGGTCATCATAACACTTGTAAGTTCACACAATGTTTGTGGGATGAGTAGATCCTAGATCCACCACTTGACCAAAAAGACTAAGAAATGGGAAGTATGTGCATCAAAGATCCACCACTTGGCCATTATAATGAAGACTTGAAATGTGGATCCAATTGTTGGTGTCTCCTACATCAATGTTTGGCCATTTAGACTAAGAATTGGAAAGTAGGTGCATCAAAGATCCAACACTTGGCCATTATAACAAAGGTTTGAATTGTGGATCCAATTTTTGGTGTCTTCTAGATCTAGCACTTGGCCATTCTAACCATGTTGTAAAACTAGGCGCATTCAACACTTGGTCATCATAGCACTTGGAATTTTACACAATGTTTGTGGGATGAGTAGATCCTAGAACCACCACTTGGCCATTTAGACTAAGAAATGGTAAGTATGTGCATCAAAGATCCACCACTTGGCCATTCTAACCATGTCTTTAAGTTAGGTGCATTCAATACTTGGCCATCATAACACTTGTAATTTTACACAATGTTTGTGGGATAAGTAGATCCTAGATACACCAGTTGGCCATTTATACTAAGAATTGGAAAGTAGGTCCATCAAAGATCCACCACTTGGCCATTATACCGAGGGCTTGAATTTTGGATCCAATTGTTCGTGTCTCCTAGATCCACCAGTTGGCAATTCTAATCATGTCTTAAAGCTAGGTACATTCAACACTTGGTCATCATAACACTTGTAATTTTATACAATGTTTGTGGGATAATTAGATCGTAGATCCACCAGTTGGCCATTATAATGAGAGCTTGAATTGTGGATCCAATTGTTGGTGTCTCCTAGATCCACCAGTTGGCCATTCTAATCATGTCTTAAAGCTATGTGCATTCAACACTTGGTCATCATAACACTTGTAATTTTACACAATGTTTGTGGGATGAGTAGATCCCAGATCCACCACTTGGCCATTTAGACTAAGAAATGGGAAGTAGGTGCATCAAAGATTCACCACTTGGCCATTATAATGAAGACTTGAAATGTGGATCTTATTGTTGGTGTCTCCTAGATCCAGCACTTGGCCATTCTAACCATGTCTTAAATCTATGTGCATTCAACACTTGGTCATCATAACACTTGTGATTTTACATAATATTTGTGGGATAAGTAGATCCTAGATCCACCACTGGCCACTTAGACTAAGAATTGGGATGTAGGTGCATCAAAGATCCACCACATGGCCATTATAAAACAATGGCTTGAATTGTGAATCCAATTGTTGGTGTCTCTTAGATCCACCTCTTGTCCATTCTAACCATGATTTAAAGTTAAGTGCATTCAACACTTGGCCGTCATAACATTTGTAATTTTACACAATGTTTGTGGGATAAGTAGATCGTAGATACACCAACTGGCTAGTTAGACTAAGAATTGGGAAGTAGGTCCATCAAAGATCCACCATTTGGCCATTATACCGAGGGCTTGAAATTGTGGATCCAATTGTTGGTGTCTCCTAGATCCACTAGTTGGCCATTCTAATCACGTCTTAAAGCTAGGTGCATTCAACACTTGGTCATCATAACACTTGTAATTTTACACAATGTTTGTGGGATGAGTAGATCCCAGATCCACCACTTGGCCATTTAGACTAAGAAATGGGAAGTAGGTGCATCAAAGATTCACCACTTGGCCATTATAATGAAGACTTGAAATGTGGATCTTATTGTTGGTGTCTCCTAGATCCAGCACTTGGCCATTCTAACCATGTCTTAAATCTATGTCCATTCAACACTTGGTCATCATAACACTTGTGATTTTACATAATATTTGTGGGATAAGTAGATCCTAGATCCACCACTGGCCACTTAGACTAAGAATTGGGATGTAGGTGCATCAAAGATTCACAGGACTAGGTGTTCCACATGGGTGAAACCTTTCTCTGTTGCTGTCATCATTTGACTGGAGAAGTAAATTGGCCTCATGAAAGATGTTGTTGTATCCTTTTAGAGTAGCACAGCCCCCAAGGAGTCATCACCCACACTTGAGGTAACATAGAATGTTTCATCCCACTTAGGTGGTGAGATAGTTGGTAGGGTGGCTAAGACCTCCTTTACCTTGTTGTAGTGATGTTCGCTCTCCTCGTCCCAGGTGATAGTTGATCTTTGAGTGAGCTGTTGTAGTGGTAGAACATGTTGTGATAGTAGATGTATGAATCTACTCAAGTACCTCCTTTTGTAAAAAAGAGACCAGTTGACGTGCGATTGTTGGTGAAGGTAGGGCTATGAGTGCGGACACCTTACTTAGATCAGCGTTGATACCTTGCAGTAAAATTTCATGGCCTAGCAGAATGACTCTACTTTCCCCAATGTGGCACTTGTCCACATTTAATTGCTCACCTAGGCCTTGCAACCTTGCCAAACCCTCAGTTACCTTTTCTAAGTGTGAAATGCGAGGGCTATATATACAAAAATCATCAGTGAACACTCTTATGGATGTTCCAAAGAACGGTTGAAAGACATATGTGACATATCTTTGGAATGTGGTAGGTGCATTTGCGAGACCAAATGGCATAACTCTATATGCAAAACAACCCCATGGCATAATGAAAGTGGTTTTTATCTGATCTTCCAAGGCTATGCATATTTGAAAATACGTGACATATCTTTGGAATGTGGTAGGTGCATTTGCGAGACCAAATGGCATAACTCTATATGCAAAACAACCCCATGGCATAATGAAAGTGGTTTTTATCTGATCTTCCAAGGCTATGCATATTTGAAAATAACTAGAATGACCATCACACACGGTGTAGCATTCAAAACCCGCCACTTCATTCAGAATTTCATCCAAGAAAGGGAGAGGAAAGTGGTCTCTCTTTGTAGCTGCATTTAGTGGTTTGTAGTCAACGCAGACCCTCCACTTACCATTCTTTTTAGGCGTCACTACTATGGGTGACACCCACTCTGAGTTTTCTACAGGATAGATGAAACCAGCTTCTAGTATCTCCTTACCTCGGCCAGGAGTGCCTTTTCTTGTATGACCCCCAGTCGTTGTAGCTTTTGCACAATTGGTTTTACCCCTTCCTTCAACTTAATATGGTGTTCCACTACTGTAATACCTGTGATTCTTTCATAGTTGTCAATGAAAAGGTCAAGAAATCCCATCAACATTTGCAAAAAATTATCTTTCGTCTCAATTGTTAATTCCATAGACAACATACCCTTCAACCTACTTTCTCTTAGGCCAGGTGATTTACTTTAATCTTTGTTGCTTTTCCCTTCTGGTGACGAACCGCCAGTTGTGCTTACCTTTTGTGGATCCTTCATGATGATACCCATCACATCGATGGAACTGTCGCTTTTGTCGGTGGATGTGGTCTCCTCCTCAGAAGTGGAAGACTCACTAGTGGTTTCATCTGTTGATGTCTCTAGGTCCATTTGCTTCTGCTTGCCAGTCTTCATGTCGTAGTAGATTGTCTCCCCTTTCTTACCAGTCATGCGTAGAAGTCCAGTGTCCCAGTCCTATTTTGCCTTCATGGCCATCAACAGATAACCCTCCCCCTTAGTAGGCATCACAAAAACATATACTTCTACCTCAGTGTTGAAAGATTTTATCTTCACATCACTTACCACACCTGCACATTTTACTTTTGCATTGTTTGCCATCTTTGCTTTACATGGAGAAGGCCTATCAACCTCGAGCCCTAGCGGAAGCACCATAGCTTCACTCATCACAAAAAATTTTGCACCTCCATCAATGTAGGTGTTTCCAACCCTCTTACCCTTTATGTTGAAATCGACAATTGGAAGGGTGTCATCCATGTTGCAACCCGAAATTGCTCTGGGTACCTTTTCTTTAAAGCGCCTTGTACTTACCATTTTGGACCATTGCCGCCTTACCTTTGGTGTGAGATGTAGCAGGTGTGGCCATGTAATCTTTGGTCCTTGGTCTGCCACATCCAATGTTAGATCATAGGGTCTAGAACTTTCCCCTAACTGGAAGTTGGTGATGCCTAATTTCCATCGTGTCCTTGATGGCCTCTTGCTAATCTCTCCTTCCATGCTTCTCTCATCATCAAATTGTGTAGCCTTCTCCCTCCTAGATCTCTTTACAGTCATGGCTTCAAATGGTTCTACAAAGGTTACCTTCTCCTTACCCTTATCCCTCTCCTTTACTCTGGGTGTATCCACTACTATGGCCTTTCCAGCTTTCTCTTCTAGCCTTATGATGTTTACAGGGTGATCAGGTGGTGGTGCCGATGGAAGAGGTGGAATGGGTGCTTGTGGTGGTGCCTGGGGTGGACATGGAATTTGTGTTGGTGGGGCTATTTCTCGGGGTGGGGGTGTTCTCTTTCTAGGGGGTGACAACTGGTTCCTCATACCTCCTCTATTATATATAGTTTTGTCGCGGTTTGGGACAGTAGTACATATCGTGACCATCTTCTCTGCAGTTGTAGTAGTGATGCTCCCTCTTTTGTCGTTGTGCTCTTCCTGGGTCTTTATCTATTTCTTGATTCCTTCCTTGCTGTATCAAGTGGATAGACAAATTCTGTAGTTGGTCAGTAATATGGGCCAACATATCTTGTTGGTCATTTCTTACCCCAGGAGCCGATGGTGGTTGTTGTGGTTGTTGGTCAACGCAATGTTCCTACTTCTATTGACTCGGTTTCTTTGGCTTTCATCCGCAGCTTCTTATCCTTAAGGCAAGAGATCTCGAGCTAGCTCGTACGTAGCTAGGAATCTACCCTTCACCTTCTCCTTGAGAAGCGGCCATAAGCCATGCGTGAACCGGTCCCTTTTGAGGAAATTGGGTGCAGCTTCCCCTCTTGCCAGTGACTCAATCCACCGTTCCCACAAATCCACAAATTTGGACTCATAGGTAGAATATTCTTAAAAACCCTCCTGATTTAAGTCTCTCAACTTGTCCCACAGCTTCTCTGAAGTGGTACCTCCCCCAAAGTGCCTCTTAACAGCAGTTTTTAAGGGCTCCCAGTCATCCTTAGTTTCTTGTGGAAGTGTGTTGTACCATGACCTAACTTATAGCTTCATGAGATGCAAAGACTATAGCCCGCGCTCCATCTGTACCTTTGTTACTTACTACACATGCTACTTCAAAGTCATCTAGGAAATCTGTTACCAAATCCTCCCCCTTCTTTCCTTCAAATATTGGGGATGCTACACTTGCCATGATTAATGAGAGAGAGAGCTAGAAATACACACTTCTTAGCTTGCAATCAAAAGTTTTTTTTTTCTTCTTTACAAGGAGGTGTGAATACCCTTTTTACACTAGAACATAGATTAAAATCTCAAACGGTATATTTCCTTGTACCAAAGGTAAGACAAATGCCTGATCTGATGCCAGAACCTCAAAGAAGCGCTCCCCACCCAACATGGTGTCGATGACGTGCTGGTAGTGAGCCTTCAAGTCCAGTATTACCTTGATTGAACGTACCGTATCGGAATGTGTGATCTGTCTTGAGTTAAGTTGTATTGATTCATGTGAAGCTTAGAGGTGCTTAGTCACTGCCCAAGCTTGTGGGAGAGGGTGGTGTTCTTTCCTGAAACAAGCTCAGTAGATCCCTAGTCTCTCTAGTGAGAGCATGAGCATGTGCTTCCGTTATCTGTGCTGCAGCATCAGGTGTGACTTAGAAACTGACTATGATAATTACCTCGGTGACTTGAGTTACCCAATTCTCGAAGTAGAATAGTGTTGATTTGTCTATTGTGCAGCTCCCTCCATCTTGTTGTTGCGGGTTGGTTGTAGGTTGCGGACATGGTCTCGACTTTCTCCTTCTTCTTCTTAGCACCCGGCCTATGTATATCCACTGAGTTTGGCGTGTTGGTTGAGTCTCCCACTGCAACTTTATTACCCTTATGCCTGGCACTCCAGCTTTGATGGAGATGCGAAATTTGTCTAGTTGTGCTTGGAGCTCTTCTTCTTCTATCATCCAGTTAGCAAACCCTGCTAACCAGTCATCCATCCACAAAAGTTTAGGGGTTTCAGTCTTGTAAGCTGGAGGGTTTCATGAAAGGATCCTCGGTGGGGGCGCCAAGAAAATGATAGCTGGAAATAACATGCGATATGGGGTGGCCTCTACACCACACATAGCCTGAACACCCCCAAGCATCATGTCAAGGTAGGAGTAATCCTATAGGTAGAGAGGGGCACCACCTAGCATAAGTGCGGCTAGGACGTTGACATACATGACCTAGGGTAGCAAAAGTGAGATTCCCTCTAGGTAACCAATATGAAATGGTGATACAACAAACGTCCACATGTAAAAAATGCCTAGTCAACAGTCAGGAGTGTGTATGAGAGAGGTATGGGACAAGGTCGTAATGGAGCATACTGTTTGATTGGAGAGGCCGAACGTGATGGAGCGCAAGCAGAGTGATATACAAGATACGAAATATCCCGCAAATGTGGGAAAACAAAACTAAGGAGAAGAGAGAATGGGCCCAGGGATCAAGACAGCATTGCATACTTTTATTGGTGATGATGATACTTACAAATGGTGGTCTTGACTATTACAAACTTGGCTCTTGGCAGTAGGGATGCCTGATGGAATGCGAGTGCCATATGGTCAACCATGGTGTGGTGGATAATGGAAAAAATGGTGATGTTGCCAATGCTAAAATGCCCAAGCTTGCAACTCAACATGATGCCATGAACTCTCTAGCTTGGGGTGCATTATGTGCTTAGTGGTGCTTACAATGTAGAGTGCATGGAGCTAGTGTGTTCCTCCTTCACTTGTGTCTCTCTTTGTGCTTAGCGGAGGCGTCTTTATATAGGCTTGAGAGGTGGTCCTTACCTAATGGTCCTTGCAAATATCCATTGGTCATTGTAGAAGGTCTAGATGCCTCTCTAGTAAGAGAGAGAGAGAGAGAGAGAGAGAGAGAGAGAGAGAGAGAGAGAGAGAAGGTAGAGATAGAGAGAGAGGAAAGAGTGGGGTGGGGAGAGTTTTTTTACAATCCACTAGCCACTGGCTAGGTTATTTAGGGAAGAGTGGATTTTGGGGAATTTACAAGGTTTTTGTTGATGATTCGGGTGGTCGGTGTGAGGTTTAAAGCTGCCAGAATTGGTAGTTGTCACGGGAAGCCGAGATGCTACGTGTCACTTCCTCTCGGTGCCGGCTGGGGCATGCCTTTGGCACCTCTTCTTGTTTTGGTGTTGGCGTCGCGCGAGTTAACCATTGGGATGGGAGAAATGGGAACACACACAACACACAATATGCCTACCTCTCTATAGCCCAGCAGATGATTCTCGGTGGGCTGCGTGACTATCAGGATGACAAGACTGATGTAGATGTGATCCTCAAGTATCAGCTTGATGAAGCTCGTCTGCTCGTGGCATATGGAGAGCTTCCTGACAATGTTCGCCTCACTGCAAGTGGCATGGATGAAGAAGATGACGGTGCTGGTGATGATTTCAAGATAAGGACATTGACAAGATCTGACCTGTGAGAACAACATACTTTTTTGAGTGTGTTGAAAGCATGTGCCTATTAACTTGGGGGCCATATCTAGGAGTTTCTGTCAAGGCCTTGCATGTATGGTTTTCTGCATGTTGGAGCTTTTACTAGAATCCTTCATGCGGTTGGAATATTGTTCCCACACACAGGCTCTTTTATGTGATTTCTTGTCACAAGAACTCTGTATGTATGGTCTTCATTGCTTCAATATATTGCCATGAAAGTATTTTGTCCAGACAATTAAGTAGCTCAAACTGAGAGTCCGTAGAGAGAGAGAGAGAGAGAGAGAGAGAGAGAGAGAGAGAGAGAGAGAGAGAGAGAAAGAGAGAGAGAAAGAGCCGGTATATAATGAGATATCATGGACGGAGGCTGCTCCTATCTACAGAGGTAACTTTTTGCGTATGAAAATGTGTGTGTAACGATCAGGAAGGCAGCAATTGTGCAGGTAAGAATATTTCCCAAATGCAGGATCAACATGCTGCCTTCATTTCGGAGGACATGAGCCTTGTTGCCAGCAAGAAAATGCAGGCGCAACTAGCTCACTACTCTACCTCTAGCACAATGCTCACTATTTTGGGTGGCAAGGCCTCTTGCACATCATGGCGTTCGGTGCCTTCGTCCATGAGCACATTCCCGTCCAACTGCTGAGAAGATATAGCAGCCTCCACTCTTCACCACCTTCAACGGCGTCATGGAGTTCTACCTTCAACGGCGTCATGGAGTTCTGTCCACGACAAACCAATGTGTATGTCATCTTTGCTGTCCTCCAAGTATGAGAATTATCTCTTCTGCATCTGCTTCACCCCCCACACGTAGCACCCTCTGATCTGCCCCCCTTGCTTCTCTCCCCCTATTCATAGCATCTCTCGCAAGTGAACACTGGCTTCTTCCTCCTCCCACGTCTTTATTGATGGTGGTGCCTCCCCTATGCATCTCTCCCACATCTCTTAGACTCATGTGCCACCATATTCGCACGTAAGAAGTGGCTTTCCATGTTCGCACGACCACTCCACCATTGACAACGAGTGTAGCAAGCATGCAAGCTGTTGCAATGGCGTCAACGCCCGACTGAGTATTTTGACTCTGTATACAAAAAGTCGCATCTACAATGTGTCAACAACAGCATCAGTGGAGCAGCGCAAGGGCCAAGTTCAGCGATGATCATCACCGCCTTCGATATGCAGCAGATGATCGTTCAACAAATGGAGGTGGTCATTATTCTAATTTCTGATCAACATATAATGGCACAACTTATGCACGCCCCCGCTGATCATGCGCCCGAATGGTTATATTGTGAATAACAATAGTGGCGGTGCCTCCCCTATGCATCTCTCCCACATCTCTACTCATGTGCCACCATAACGTGCAAATTTTCGCTTCCATAAACTTTCAATGTAAAATCTCATTTGTGATGCGAGGCCGTAGAACGTTTGGCGAAAGCTTCGAGGAGAGATGCTATGGAGCTGTTAGCAAAAGCTATGCCATAAGGTAAAATCCACATCATTATCACTTTTTTAATTCTTACCATCTGCACAGTCCATCAATCAAGGCAAGCTAGTTCTCGATATACGCCACCTTCATGCGGGCATACTGGCATATGATATCCTTCCAACTTGAAGCTCTAATATCTGCCTTCGTTAAGTGAATGAAATATTGCTGCTTGTTCCGCCTGCACTCAATCACCCTCTTTCATGTGCAACCATCCACCCTCATGGCGAGCCCTTTCTCATGCTCATAGCATCCTTCAACCTCTGCAACCAGGGGCCCCTCGGCTCACGCCCTTCCTCTTATCCTGCACTCGAGCCCCTCTTCTTTGTCACCCCCTCATATTTTGTTCACGGCCGACAGCTTGGTGCCTTTTCCTTGCCCTCTTGAAGCTTCTCTCTTCCTACCTGTACTACCAAGGGGGCCCCCCAACCTCAGGTCGTGAGGCTCTTCTGGCTGCTCTCGATTTGCAGTTCCGATCCCACCTCTGCAGCGCCATCACCTGACTCCCTCTGGTCTGCCGCTCGTGGCCGCCCAACTGCAACCGACCTCCTCGTGTAGCCCGTACTCTTTGCTCCCCACAATCTGCAGCTCTCAGCCTTCCACGCTCTTGCAACGCTCTCCAACAGCCCCTCTTCTTCCTGCATCTACGCAGTCAAAGAACTTGGCCAGCCTCATCCCGTTTTTGGCAACCACCCAGATGGCGCTCTCCTTTTGCATGCCGGGCAGATGGCATCTTCCATATTCGACCTGCTTCTATCTGCAGTCGCACCAATCCTCATGCAGCGTTTTTTTTTCCCCCTTTCAAGTTAAAGCTTTAAAAAGCTTTGGGTTTGGTCCCCTTGCACAGGCCAAAAACTACCGAGGTAGTAAAGCTCCATAAAAAACATCTATAGTCGAGTGTCGGCAATCTTCAATCCGCATCCGATTGGACCACTGCTAACCATTGGGCTTCACGCTTCCAGAGAGCTTCGAAATCACACTTCGAGCACTTCGAAGCTTCCGCGACCAATAGTGCTAAAATTTGTCCTTGACCTTTCTAAAATCCACATTTAGCATACACACCCTGGCAAGTAGAGCATTGTGCAGACATCTTGCTCCAAAATCCCATATCACAAACTTGATAGCACCTGCATATAGTATCCCTTTCCTCGTTCCCAACCTTATGATATAACCATCTGCTCCTGTCACCTGTGTGATAGGAAGAAACACTGACAATTTCCACTAGCGAGTACTCCATCCCGGTGTACCTGTATCCTAGCACCATCAAATAATTGCCCACTGTCCTTGCCATTTGCCTACAAACTGCCATGCATGGGCTTCTTGCACTTCCATAGGTCGGCCATTTTCAGTTGTACCATCATTGCCCAACCCCTCATTGAGCATTCATGCTCAACCGTAGCATTATTTAGATAATATATCATTGCATTAGAAGAAAACGATAGAGACTATGTACAAGAGCTAGATAAATAGCAGTAGATAGATAGAGAGAGGTTCACTGTCTGCTGTAGCACCCACCTGGGTCAAATGGAAAGCCATAGGCTCTCCCAAGCATAGTGTAAACTCCACCTGGATAAAAAATATGGCATTGATCATCACCATTCGTTTGTAAAGCACATACAAACCATCCCTGCTTTGTACCAAAAAACTTGTAAGCTGACCACTCTTGCTTGGCATAGCCTGGTCTTGCTTCAACTTGTATCCATAAACTTGCTTTGTACACTCGATAAGAATGTACTACACCAATGTCTGTAGCACCGGCATTATATGAAACCAACTCGCCATCAGCTAGAGAGCTCGCCATATCATGATTGTCTTCAAACAAGGCAACATGTAGCAATCGGCATAGCAGCACTTGCAAAGCAACCTTCGACAGCACATCCATCAACAACATGACACCCACCTGTGGTAACTGATCCTCCAAAGCAAATACCGGCATATCTTCATCTGTAGACTCTTCAAATAGCATTGGAAAAGGTGGAAAGCCTCGCATACCTTGTATTCTCGCCATAGCTTTAGCAACCAAAACCTACGACTCGTCATCTACATTGCCCACTGGATCATCGAACCCCCAATAATCTTCGTCAAGACATTCTTCTTCAATCAACATGGCCTGACCATCACCAGGCACGAGAGAGGGTTGCCCAACCCCCTGGTCTTTGCAAACTGGCTCTTCACTTGCAATCGTTGCTCTTTGACCACCTTATCGACATGCATAACATCATATGTCTCATACCTTGAGAAAGCAGACTCCGTTTCCCATGTGCTGTCCGTATCCAAGGCACTGCTATAGCTTGAATACACCTCGGCTTTCTCCACAAAACTCACCAGCTTTGGCACTTCAGCTATCTTCTCCACTTCTTGTTTTTCGAAAGTCACTTGGTCAAGCACATTAGGCGGTACTTGGTAGACTCCTCTCTGCAACTGTTGAAGCCTCATAGGCCCACACAGTATCGTCTCTACTCTGTCATCACGCCTATCCGTTTCTACCACATGTGCATCAACAAAGGGTCGGATTACTTAAAGCTCTTCCCTAGCAATTGGCCTTGGCACCAATGGACTTGCCAGAACCTGCTTTGCTTGTTGCTTCTTCAAAACCTTCTTCGTCCTGCTATACGCATAGGCTACTGCATCCTCGTACGTGCACGGTCCATCTATCTCGACTTTATCACGCACTTTTACATGCAAGCAGTCCACAAACTTGGTCATCCTCAAAAAATCTGCATTCTTTACAGCAGTTACCTTAACCAACTTGCTCCATATGGCCTCGAACTCCCACACGAATGATCGAAAATCACCTTCAAGGCTTTGCTTTAGGTTGTCCATCCTCTGCTTCACTTCACTGCACTGCGTGTTGGCCACATATTGGCTTCGGAATGCCGCTTCCAATGTACTCCAATCCTATTTTTCTTTAGCCTGCAAGCCTTCATACCATACCTTTGATTTTCCACGAACCAAGAGCGGGAAAGCTTGGGCCACTCCCTCTTCTCTTGACAAGCCTCTCTCCAACAGAAAAAGGCCGTAGTCTTGCAGCCAAACCTCAGCATCTTCAGCACATGTAAAAGTCGGAAAACCCGACCATGCCATTCTTGTTAGATCCTGCTCTTCAAACCGCGACACCGTCTTCGACTTCACCAAGGAGCAATCAATAGATCCTCGTGGAGGCACCACTGATGGGATGGGGGAAATGGGAACACACACCGCACACAATATGCCTGCCTCTCTATAGCCCAACGATTCCACAACACCCCTATCCACACAGAATCACACACACGTAACCACAATCTGCAAACAACTATTACCACTGCTCACATGTGATCCTTCCCGACTCTCCAAACCCGACCACCCAGCATGCAATCATAGCACCCAGCCTTAACCTTCAAGAGCACCGTTATACCCGAGTTACCTTACAAGTTTACACCCCTATGGTGCACAATGCATCCACATAGAACATTCATAAACTTGACACAGCCAAGCTTTCGGACCCTTGCACCCACCTCACTTGAATAAAACACTTGAATACATGACACACTGAGAGCGAGAGGGAGCAAGAGAATATTCACTTAAACATTGAGAACAAGGAAATTATGCCCATATCGAATGCAATTGGCTATAGTGTAGAGAGTCTAAAATGATGTCTTCCCAAAAAAAACGCCCTCCTTCCCTTGATTCTGGGACCTTTCTTTTCCGCCAGTGTGACAGTTGTGGAGTAGTCCTGGACTATGGGAGCTCTTTCTCGATATCTCGGGGGGTTCACTATGTGTAAAACTACCATATCACGTGCGTTCAAAACATGTTTGTAAAACCCCTTATCTATGAATTTTGTTAAGAATATAATATACCCTTTTCTTTTAAAATCTGTAAGTTTTTTTCAAATTTGCAAAAACAATGCCCTTCTGTATATATATTTCTGTAAGTTTCAAGAACTTTAAATACCCTTCTGTTGAACTCACGTGATAGGTTACATTTTTATTAGGTGACCTCCCCGGGCTCGATATACGCCACCTTCATGCGGGCATACTGGCATATGATATCCTTCCAACTTCAAGCTCTAATATCTACCTTCGCTAAGTGAATGAAATATTGTTTCTTGTTCCGCCTGCACTCAATCACCCTCTTTCATGTGCAACCATCCACCCTCATGGCGAGCCCTTTCTCATGCTCATAGCGTCCTTCAACCTCTGCAACCAAGGGGCCCTCGGCTCACGCCCTTCCTCTTATCCTGTACTCGAGCTCCTCTTCTTTGTCACCCCCTCGTATTTTGTTCAAGGCCGACAGCTTGGTGCCTTTTCCTTGCCCTCTTGAAGCTTCTCTCTTCCTACCTGTACTACCAAGGGGCCCCCCAACCTCAGGTCGCGATGGCTCTTCTGGCTACTCTCGATTTGCAGGTCCGATCCCGCCTCTGCAACACCATCACCTGGCTCCCTCTGGTCTCTGCCCGCTCGTGGCCGCCCAACTGCAACCGACCTCCTCGAGTAGCCCGTCTTCTTTTCTCCCCACAACCTGCAGCTCTCAGCCCTCCACGCTCTTGCAGTGCTCTCCAACAGCCCCTCTTCTTCCTACATCTACGCAGCTAAAGAACACAGCCAGCCTCATCCAGTTTTTGGCAACCACCCAGAGGGCACTCTCCTTTTGCATGACGGGAAGATGGCATCTTCCATATTCAACCTGCTTCTATCTGCAGTTGCACCAATCCTCATGTAGCATTTTTTTTCCCTTTCAAGTTAAAGCTTTAAAAAGCTTTGGGTTTGGTCCCCTTGCACACGCCAAAAACTGCCAAGGCAATAAAGCTCCATAAAAAACATCTTTAGTCGAGTGTCCGCAATCTTCAATCGAGTTGTGTGTGCGTGCATATGTGTATGTATTTAGGGATTGTGTGTGTAGAGGAGTGTGTGTGTGGGAACGAGAGAGATGGGGGGTAATTGTTGGTAAAATTTGTGTATATAATATATATATATATATATATATATATATATATATATATATATATATATATATATATATATATATGCATATATTTACGTGGTTCAGGCGCGCAGGGAGATAGGACGAGAGAGCGAGAGTGTGGGGGCGGAAGAGTGTGTGTGTGTGTGTATGTGTGTGTGTAAGGGTGTGTGTGTATTTAGAGAGAGAGTGTGTTTCGATGGTTTGCACCTGCACAGGCCGAGAGCGAGAGAGAGAGAGAGAGAGAGAGAGAGAGAGAGAGAGAGAGAGAGAGAGAGAGAGAGAGAGAGAGAGAGAGAGAGAGAGAGAGAGCGGCGGTGCCTACGGGCTTGAGCACAGAGAGCGAGAGAGAGACAGGGCGGGGTGAGGTGGCGAGGGAGGGAGAAGGTGAGGGAGTGGGGTGTGTGGGTGTGGATAAGAGAGAGAGAGAGAGAGAGAGAGAGAGAGAGAGAGAGAGCCTCGGTGCTGCTGCGCCTTCGGGCTTGAACTGGCCGACAATGAGTAGGGAAGGGGGGGGTTATTGAGGGTCAACAGGGTGGGGTAATGAAAGAGAGAGAGAGAGAGAGAGAGAGAGAGAGAGTATTATTATGCTAGGCTATGGGCTGTTTACACGCACACACACATAGAGAGAGAGAGAGAGAGAGAGAGAGAGATAGTGAGGGAAAGAGAGAGAAAGAGGGAAAGAGAGAGAGAGAGAAGAGAGAGAAGAGAGAGAAGAGAGAGAGAGAGAGAGAGAGAGAGAAGAGAGAGAGAGAGAGAGAGAGAGAGAGAGAGAGAGAGAGAGAGAGAGAGAGAGAGAGAGAGAGAGAGAGAGAATATTATTGTTTTTAGGAGCGCGGTGGCCCGCCGGTAGGAGAAAACAAGAGGGAAGAGAGGGAGGGGAGAGTGAGGTCGAGGGAATGAGGTAAGAGAGAGAGGGGTGGTTGTGAAAAATAATGAAAGAGAGAGACACTTAAAAAGCAAAACGACGGCCTGCCATGGAAAGAAGGTAGTTGTTTTATGCGCCCTGCAGGGTTGGCGAAAGAGCGAGAAAGGAAAAAAATGAGAGGGAGTGTGGGGTTGGTGGGGGCAGTAATAATAAGAAAAAATGCTACTTTTTTGTGGTTTTCTCTACCTCCGGCTCCCCGAATGGTTGATTCATGCGGTCTCGGCTTCGGAAATTGAGTATTTTAAACTCTCAGGCCGGAATAGAGGGCGGTGCGGCTAACCCAGTATCACCATTTAGACTAAGAACTGGGAAGTAGGTGCATCAAAGTTCCACCACTTCGCCATTATAACGAAGGCTTCAGATGTGGATCCAGTTGTTGGTGTCTCCTAAATCAACTACTTGGCCATTCTAACCATGTCTTAAAGTTAGGTGCATTCAACACTTGGTCATCATAACACTTGTAATTTTACACAATGTTTGTGGCATGAGTAGATCCTAGATCCACCACTTGGCCATTTTAGACTAAAAATTGGGAAGTAGGTGCATCAAAGATCGTTCACTTGGCCATTATAATGAAGACTTGAAATGTGGATCCAATTGTTGGTGTCTCCTAGATCCACTACTTGGTCATTCTATCCATTTCTTAAAGATAGGTGCATTCAACACTTGGTCATATAGACTAAGAAACGCTATGTAGGTTCATCAAAGATCCACCACTTGGCCATTATAAAACGACAGCTTGAATTGTGGATCCAATTGTTGGTGTTTCCTAGATCCACCACTTGACCATTGTAACCATGTCTTAAAGTGAGGTGCATTCAACACTAGGCCATCCTAATACTTATAATTTTACACAATGTTTGTGGGATGAGTAGATCCTAGATCCACCACCTGGCCATTTAGACTAAGAATTGGGATGTAGGTGCATCAAAGATCCACCAGGTGGCTATAAACAAATGCTTGAATTGTGGAGCCAATTGGTTGTGTCTCGTAGATCCACCACTTGGCCATTATAACCATTCCTTAAAGTTCGGTGCATTCAACACTTGGTCATCATAACACTTGTAATTTTATACCATGTTTGTGGGATGAGTAGATCCTAGATCCACCACTTGGCCATTTAGACCAAGAATTGCGACGTAGGTGCATCAAAGATCCACCACTTGGCCATTATAAAATGATTTCTTGCATTGTGGATCCAATTGTTGGTGTCTCCTAGATCCATCACTTGGTCATTCAAACAATGTCTTAAAGTTAGGTGAATTCAACACTTGGTCATCATAACACTTGTAATTTTATACAATGTTTGTGGGATGAGTTGATCGTAGATCCACCACTTGGCCATTTAGACTAAGAATTGGGAAGTAGCTGCATCAAAGATCCAGCACGTGGCTATTCTAAACCAAAGCTTGAATTGTGGATTCAATTGTTGGTGTCTGCTGGATCCACCTCTTGGTCATTCAAGCCGTGTATTAAAGTTAGGTGCATTCAACACTTGATCATCATAACACTTGTAATTTTACACAATGTTTGTGGGATAAGTAGATCCTAGATCCACCACTTGGCCATTTAGATTAGGAATTGGGAAGTAGGTGCATCACAGATCGTCCACTTGGCCATTATAATGAAGACTTGAGATGTGGATCCAATTGTTGGTGTCTCCTAGATCCACTACTTGGTCATTCTATCCATTTCGTAAAGATAGGTGCATTCAACACTTGGTCATCATAACACTTGTAATTTTACACAATGTTTGTGGGATGAGTAGATCCTAGATCCACCACTTGCCCATATAGACTAAGAATTGGAAGGTAGGTGCATCAAAGATCCACCACTTGGCCATTATAAAACGACGGCTTGAATTGTGGACCTAGTTGTTGGTGTTTTTTAGAACCACCACTTGGCCATTCTAACTATGCCTTAAACCTAGGTGCATTCAACACTTGTAATTTTATACAATGTTTGTAGGATGAGTAGATCCTAGATCCACCACTTGGCCATTTAGACTAAGAATTGGGATTTAGGTGCATCAAAGATTTACCATTTGGCCATTATAAAATGACGGCTTGAATTGTGGATCCAATTGTTGGTGTCTCCTAGATTCACCACTTGGTCATTCAAACCATGTCTTAAAGCTAGGCGCATTCAACACTAGACCATCATAACACTTGTAATTTTACACAATGTTTGTGGGATGAGTAGATGCTAGATCCACCACCTGGCTATTTAGAATATGAATTGGGAAGTAGGTGCATCAAAGATCCCGCATGTGGCTTTTATAAACGAATGCTTGAGTTTTGGATCCAATTGGTTGTGTCTCCTAGATCCACCACTCGGCCATTATAACCATGACTTAAAGTTAGGTGCATTCAACACTTGGTCATCATAACACTTGTACTTTTACACAATGTTTGTGGGATAAGTAGATCCTAGATCCACCACCTGTCCATTTAGACTAAGAACTGGGAAGTAGGTGCATCAAAGATCCACCACTTGGCCATTATAACGACGGCTTGAATTGTGTATTAAATTGTTGGTGTGTTATAGATCCACCACTTGGTCATTCAAACCATGTCTTAAAGTTATGTGCATTCAACACTTGGTCATTATAACACTTGTAATTTTATACCATTTTTGTGGGATGAGTAGATCCTAGATCCACCACTTAGCCATTTAGACTAAGAATTGGGAAGTAGTTGCATCAAAGATCCACCACGTGGCTATTATAAACCAAAGCTTGTATTGTGGATCCAATTGTTGGTGTCTCTAGATCCACCACTTGGTCATTCAAACCATGTCTTAAAGTTCGGTGCATTCAACACTTGGTCATCAAACACTTGTAATTTTACACAATGTTTGTGGGATGAGTAGATCCTAGATCCACCACTTAGCCATTTAGGTCTAACAATTGGTAAGTAGGTACATCAAAGATCCACCACTTGGCCATTATAATGACGGCTTGCATCTTGGATCCAATTGTCAGTGTCTCCTAGATCCACCACTTGGCCATTCTAACCATGTCTAAAAGATAGGTGCATTCAATACTTGGTCATCATAACACTTGTAATTTGACACAATGTTTGTGGAATGAGTAGATATTAGATTCACCACTTGCCCATATAGACTAATAATTGGGATGTAGGTGTATCAAAGATCCACCACTTGTCCATTATAAAACGAAGGCTTGAATTGTGGATCCACTTGTTCGTGTCTCCTAGATCCACCACTTCTCCATTCTAGCCATGTCTTAAAGCTAGGTGCATTCAACACTAGGAGATCATAACATTTATAATTTTACACAATGTTTGTGGGATGAGTAGATCCTAGATCCACCACTTGCCCATTTTGATTAAGAATTGGAAAGTAGGTGCATCAAAGATCCACCACTTTGCCATTATAACGAAGGCTTGAATTGTGGATCGAATTGTTGGTGTCTCCTAGATGCACCACTTGGCCATTCTAACCATGTCTTAAAGCTAGTTGCATTCAACACTTGGTCAACATAACACTCATAATTTGACAGAATGTTTGTGGGATGAGTAGATCCTAGATCCACCACTTTGCCATTTAGACTAACAATTGGGAAGTAGGTGCATCAAAGATCCACCAATTGGCCATTATAACGACGGCTTGAATTGTGGATCCAATGGTTGGTATCTCCTAGATACACCACTTGTAACCATGTCTTAAAGCTACGTGCATTCAACACTTGGTCATCATAACACTTGTAACTTTATACAATGTTTGTGAAATGAGTAGATCCTAGAACCACCACGTGGTCATTAAGAGTAATAGTTTGGAAGTAGGTGCATCAAAGATCCACCACTTTGCCATTAGAAGGGAGGATTAAATTGTGGATCCAATTTTTGGTGTTTCCTAGATCCACCACTTGGCGATTCTAACCATGTCTTAAAGTTAAGTGCATTCAACACTAGGCTCAAAATAACACTTGTAATTTTACACAATGTTTGTGGGATGAGTAGATCCTGGATCCACCACTTGCCCATATAAACTAAGAAATAGGATGTAGGTTCATCAAAGATCCACCACTTGGCCATTATAAAACGACAGCTTGAATTGTGGATCCAATTGTTGGTGTTTCCTAGATCCACCACTTGACCATTCTAACCATGTCTTAAAGTGAGGTGCATTCAACACTAGGCCATCCTAATACTTATAATTTTACACAATGTTTGTGGGATGAGTAGATCCTAGATCCACCACCTGGCCATTTAGACTAAGAATTTGGATGTAGGTGCATCAAAGATCCACCAGGTGGCTATAAACAAATGCTTGAATTGTGGAGCCAATTGGTTGTGTCTCGTAGATCCACCACTTGGCCATTATAACCATTCCTTAAAGTTCGGTGCATTCAACACTTGGTCATCATAACACTTGTAATTTTATACCATGTTTGTGGGATGAGTAGATCCTAGATCCACCACTTGGCCATTTAGACTAAGAATTGGGATGTAGGTGCATCAAAGATCCACCGCTTGGCCATTATAAAACGACGGCTTGAATTGTGGATCCAGTTGTTGGTGTCTCCTAGATCCACCACTTTGCCATTCTAACCATGTCTTAAAGTATGTGCATTCAACACTAGGCTCATAATAACACTTGTAATTTTACACAATGTTGTGGGATGAGTAGATCCTAGATCCACCACTTGGCCATTATAAAACGACGGCTTGAATTGTGGATGCAATTGTTGGTGTTTTCTAGATCCACCACTTGGTCATTCTGACCATGCCTTAAAGTTAGGTGCATTCAACACTAGGCCATCATAACACTTGTAATTTTACACAATGTTTTTGCGATGAGTAGATCCTAGATCCACCACTTGGCCATTTAGACTAAGAATTGAGAAGTAGGTGCATCAAAGATCAACCACGTGGCTATTATAAACGAAGGCTTGAATTGTGGATCCAATTGGTTGTGTCCATTAATTGCACCACTTGGCCATTATAACCATGC
This sequence comes from Adiantum capillus-veneris, assembly GCF_014529385.1. Taxonomy (NCBI): domain Eukaryota; kingdom Viridiplantae; phylum Streptophyta; class Polypodiopsida; order Polypodiales; family Pteridaceae; genus Adiantum; species Adiantum capillus-veneris. The sequence goes on along the minus strand of NC_140940.1, from coordinate 96,266,390 downwards.
TTTAAAGTTCAATGCATTCAACACTTGGTCATCATAACACTTGTAATTTTATATAATGTTTGTGGGATGAGTAGATCCTAGATCCATGACTTGGCCATTAATACTAAGAATTGGTATGTTTGTGCATCAAAGATCCACCACTTAGATATTATAAATGAATGCTTGAGTTTTGGACCCAATTGGTTGTGTCTCCTAGATCCACCACTTGGCGATTATAACCATGTCTTAAAGTTGGGTGCATTCAACACTTGTTCATCATAATACTTGTAATTTTATACAATGTTTGTGGGATAAGTAGATCCTAAATTCACCACTTGCCCATATACACTAAGAATTGGGATGTAGGTGCATCAAAGATCCACCACTTGGCCATTATAAAATGATGGCTTGAATTATGGATCCAGTTGGTGGTGTTTCCTAGATCCACCACTTCCCAATTTAGACTAAGAATTGGAAAGTAGGCGCATCAAAGATCCACCACTTGGCCATTATAACGAAGGCTTGAATTGTGGATCCATTTGTTGATGTCTGCTAGATGCACCACTTGGCCATTCTAACCACCCTTTCTAAACATGTCTTAAAGCTAGGTGCATTCAACACTAGGCCATCATAACACTTGTAATTTTACACAATGTTTGTGGGGTGAGTATATCCTAGATCCACCACTTGCCAATTTAGACTAAGAATTGGAAAGTAGGTGCATCAAAGATCCACCACTTGGCCATTATAACGAAGGCTTGAATTGTAGATCCATTTGTTGATGTCTGCTAGATGCACCACTTGGTCATTCTAACCATGTCTTAAAGCTAGGTGCATTCAACACTTGGTCATCATAACACTCATAATTTGACAGAATGTTTGTGGGATGAGTAGATATATCCTAGATCCACCACTTGGCCATTTAGACTAAGAATTGGGAAGTAGGTGCATCAAAGATCCACCAATTGGCCATTATAACGACGGCTTGAATTGTGGATCCAATGGTTGGTGTCTCCTACATACACCACTTGGCCATTCTAACCATTTCTTAAAGCTAGCTGCATTCAACACTTGGTCATCATAAAACTTGTAATTTTACACAATGTTTGTGGAATGAGTAGATCCTAGAACCACCATGTGGTCATTAAGACTAATAATTGGGAAATAGGTGCATCAAAGATCCACCACTTGGCCATTATAACGAAAGCTTGAATTGTGGATCCAATTGTTGGTGTTTCCTACATCCACCACTTGGCCATTCTAACCATGTCTTAATGTTAGGTGCATTCAACACTAGGCTCATAATAACACTTGTAATTTTACACAATGTTTGAGGGATGAGTAGATGCTAGATCCACCACATGCCCCTATAGACTAAGAAATGGGATGTAGGTGCATCAAAGATCCACCACTTGGCCATTATAAAACGACGGCTTGAATTGTGGATCCAATTGTTGGTGTTTAATTTCCTAGATCCACCACGTTTCCTAGATCCACCACTTGGCCGTTCTAACCATGTCTTAAAGTTAGGTGCATTCAACACTAGGCCATCATAACACTTGTAATTTTGCACAATGTTTGTGGGATGAGTAGATCCTAGATCCACCCTTGGCCATTTATACTAACAATTGGGATGTAGATGCATCAAGGATTCACCACGTGGCTATTATAAATGAAGGCTTGAATTGTTGATCCAATTGGTTGTGTCTCCTAGATCCATCACTTGGCCATTATAACCATGCCTTGAATTTCAGTGCATTCAAAACTTGGTCATCATAAAACTTGTAATTTAATACAATGTTTGTGGGATGAGTAGATCTTAGATCCACTACTTGGCCATTTAGCCTAAGAATTGGGATGTAGGTGCATGGCCATTATAAAACGACGGCTTGAATTGTGGGTCCAATTGTTGGTGTCTCCTAGATCCACCACTTGGCCATTCAAACACTGTCTTAAAGTTAGGTGCATTCAACACTTGGTCATCATAACATTGTAATTTGATACAATGTTTGTGGGATGAGTAGATCCTAGATCCACCACTTTGTCATTTAGACTAAGAATTGGGATGTAGCTGCATCAAAGATTTACCACTTGGACATTATAAAACAACTGCTTGAATTGTGGATCCAATTGTTGGTGTCTCCTAGATCCACCACTTGGTCATTCAGATGATGTCTTAAAGTTAGGTGCATTCAACAGTTCGTCATCATAGCACTTGTAATTTTATACAATGTTTGTGGGATGAGTTGATCTTGGATCCACCACTTGGCCATTTAGACTAAGAATTGGGAAGTAGTTGCATCAAAGATCCACCACGTGGCTATTATAAACAAAAGCTTGAATTGTGGATCCAACTATTCTTGTCTCCTAGATCCTGCACTAATTGGTCATTCGAACCCTGTCTTAAAGCTAGGTGCATTCAACACTTGATCATCGTAACACTTGTAATTTTATACAATGTTTGTGGGATGAGTAGATCCTAGATCCACCACTAATTAGCCATTTAGAGTAAGAATTGGGAAGTAGTTTTGCATCAAAGATCCACCACTTGGCCATTCTAACCATGTCTTAAAGCTAGGCACATTCAACACTTGGTCATCATAGCACTCAAAATTTTACACAATGTTTGTAGGATGAATAGATCCTAGATCCACCACCTGGCCATTTATACTAAGAATTGGGAAGTACGTGCATCAAATATCCACCACACGGCTATTATAAACAAATGCTTGACTTTTGGATCCAACTGGTTGTGTCTCCTAGATCCACCACTTGGCCATTATAACCATGACTTAAATTTAGGTGCATTCAACACTTGGCCATCATAACACTTGTAATTTTACACAATGTTTGTGGGATAAGTAGATCCTAGATCCACCATCTGTCCATTTAGACTAAGAATTGGGAAGTAGGTGCATAAAAGATCCACAATCAAAATTTGCATTTGGATATAAAGAAAGCCGCCAAAAAAATCATAAAAGTGCTAAATTTGGCCAAAAAATAGGATTAGGTAATTCTTATAATTTGGTCATAACTTTCACATTAACACCACTTAAACTTTCCTACAGGCATCAGAACATGTTAACAACTACTAAGTCTAATACTCTAGCAATCTAAATCTCACAAACATGAATCTTAGAGTTGTATAGCTACAAAACTTTGAAAAAAAACCAAAAACAGGACCCGTTTTTTCACACATTTTAGGTTCAGAAATGTTGTGCAAGAGTAAGGTTATGGTGAGATCAACATTCTAAAAAAATGTCAAGTTTTTTTTAGCTCATAAGGAAACTTTGTGGATATATAGCACCTAGAAATATTAATTCAGTTTCAAACTCTTCAAATAATTCAAGCAAAATGGCCACTTAACAAGGCATAAAAGTGTCTCAGGACATAAAAGTGTCCCATTACCAACCTAGTGTTAAGGACTTTTTTTGGGGGATTATGATGAAGAGGTTTTGGTGTTCTTGAAGGGGAAGAAGAAGGGGAATTGGGGGCTTCTCAATGGGAGCTCTCTCTCATTTTGTCTTCCACTCTCCGAGTGTGGAGTTGAAGGCCAAAAACAAATGAGGAGATTTTGAGGTTTTCTTATAGAAGACATGAAGAGCTTGGAAGGAAGAAGAAAAGGAGAAGAAGCCCAAAATTTGATTTCTCTCTCTATTTTTCTCATGCTCTCAACCATGGATATTGATTTTGCTATCAACTAAAGGGCAATTAATGTCATATTGATTATTGTGCGAGCCAAAGAGACACTGTTGGATTTTCCTTGATTGGATATAGAGCTTTTCAGTCAATTTGGGTATGATTTTTGTTTGGGTTTGCATAGTCAAGACTCAAGGTGCATATTGATTGTTAAGTATATGATCAAATTGTGCTATATCAATTGGACTTGGTTATTGCTTGTTGGTTCAAAATATTCTCTATTTCTCTCAAATCTATCTTAAAATTTCCATTTTCTTTTGTGATTATCCATTAATTACCTAAACCTATAGCCTTATCTCTTTGTTTCATCTCCTTTGATCATGGATCTCTCACAGTAAGACGCTCAACACCTTCCCTGTCTCTCGTGGAGAATAACATACTCCAACACCGTGTTCTAATAGGTTTCTTCATGTGGATGCATTATGAATCATTCTCAACCATATCTTGATTTTCATCGTAGCTTGGTAGTACCTGAGGTTCAATCGAGCTTGAACTTGTGAATATTTTTTTCTAATATGCATTTGTATGAAGTAAACGATCACTTATGCTAAACCCAGATGTATCTTGTACATCATTTAAAAGTACGTCTGGATGGATCCATTGTGACCTATCCATATCTGATCTCCTTGGCAAGCTACCAAAATATTATCTAAGTTAAGAGGACTTACACATACCTAAAAAATTGTTTTCCATACACATTTTCATGGATAAGTTTTCCATTCAAATTTTATGAACCAATGACAAAACCATTTTGAACCTTAGCCATGGGTGTCAATTGAGAGTAGCTTTGTTATCATTGAGTAAATTGAAAAGGTTGTTGCTAGTTGAGCTACTATGTGTAACACTACCATATTATGTGCATTCAAGGTATCTTGAGAACCCCTTATCTATATATGAATGTTTCTAGTAATATAATGCACCCTTTTTGCTTTGAAATCTGTAAGTATTTTTAAATTGTGAAAAATAGTATCCATATATTTTTATTATTGTAACTTACCCTTCTATTGAGCTCATGTGATAGCTCATGTCTATCCCATCATCAATGTCAGGCAACACTAAAGTTGGTTGCTTATCTTATTTTCTCTCTTTTCCTCCCTGCACTTCATGATTTTTTTGGTTGAGCTTTTTATGGCCTTTTGTTTCCCTATTTTTTTCATTTCAAGATTCTTTTCTTTTCTTTTCCAAAAAATCAAGTGATTCTCACCAAATTTTGGAAAGTTTCTAATTTAGTAGCTTTTAGTTTAGGATCAAGGACGTGTTTCCATTTGTTTTCTAGTCTTTTTTCAGTTTGAAGCCCTCCTTGAGCTCACTTGAGTCTGATTCTTTGGCCTTTTCTAGCAGTGCTAGAGCCTTAGACTTTACTTCTTCAATTATCTTTTGTTTGTTTTTGGTTGTCTCCACCTCTTAGCTCTCTAGATATTTTGGAAGACTTTTTGCTTCTCTCTGAGTGTTTAGTCTCTTCTTGTTTCTAAAGTGTTGCTTATTCTCTTGCTGTCACCTTGATAGAGGTTCACCCTCAGATGAAGTTGACAAAATTACATCTACGACGTTTGATGCCAATTTGTTTCTAATGTTTGAATTTCTTAGACAATCCTTTGGAAGTGGTTTCACAAATTTGACATCCATCTATGCTTTATTTTGGCTAAGGCCTATTTCCAATGAAGTGTTGGAATTAGGGTTGCAGAGAAATGCACACAGCTTGGAGAAGATGAAGGAAGCTCAAGGCACACAATAGAGAGTATGTTACTTAATGTGCAATGGAAAGATAGATAGCCCTAGAGTGATGGGCGCATATACAATTCTCGGGGGAAACAACCTCCTAAAGAGGGAAAAAATGCCCCGGCGGTCCTAGTGTGTTCACACACATCACTACCACATGTATATGGTAACAAATCCCCCATGGAGTGATGTGGTGAACGAGAGCTGGCACATGAGTAAAGGGAAGTGCCATGCCCTGAGGACATGATCAGTCCACAAAGGGGAGAAATCCCAAAGCTTTGCGGAAAGCTTCAAGCTTCTCACGAGACAATGCCTTTGTGAAAAGATATGCAAGGTTATCTTGTGTTGGCACATAAGCCAAGCTGATCTCTCCTGCTAGGAGCCTCTCCCTGACATAGTGGTAATGCACCTCAATGTGCTTTGTGCGAGCATGAAAAACTGGGTTCCTCGCAACTGCCAATGCGCTCTAACTGTCACTAGTGTAGATAGTGTTGGTAGTGTCCTGTCCAACACCCAAATCAACCATTAGGTGTCTGAGCCATACACACTCAATCGTAGCTGTGAAGATTGCCCTGTACTCAGCCTCACAATTTGAAGTGGCCACAGTATAGGTTACTTCTTGCTCAACCATGATATACATGAACTGCCAAGCATGAAACAAAAACCACTTGTGGACACTCGCGTGTCAAAACAACCAGCCCAATTTGAGTCCAAAAAATCATGTAAGTCTGGCGGCAATGATCCCCCCTTGGGAAAACAAGCCAAGATGTAAAGTGCCACTAAGGTAGCGGAAAATCCTCTTGACAGCCTGCCAATGCTTAGACCCTGGGCTATGCATAAACATGCAGGCCTGTGAGATGCAAATAGAATATCTCGCCTCGTGTTGCATACATAAATGAGGCATCCAACAACATTTTGGTAAAGAGTGACATCTGCAGGATCACCAACATCATGTAGACTCAATTTCAAACCTGTTTCCATGGGAGTGGCAATAGGTTTGCAATCCTCAAGTCCAAACTTACAGAGCAATGTCTTTATGTAATTTTCTGACACAAGGTAATACCACCATCACACTACTTAAACTGTATGCCCAAGTAATGATGCAACAGCCCCAAATATTTCATCTTGAAAGTAGCATTCAAATCAGCCTTCAATTCAGCAATAAGTCTCTCATTTGGTCCATTAATATAATGCCCTAGGAACTGCCGTGTTTGAATCCTCCGCCCAACCTCCCTTTTATAGCCTCCTGGCCCTAGGATCCCTTCTCCCCACTGGGCAGCCTGCTCTTGGCCAGGTTCTTGACCTCCACGGTGGCCCTTGGGCTGACATTACTCCCCCCTTGGAGAAGCGTTTTTCATCCTCAAAAACACAAGTGGTAGTATCTTTGTAAGAACACTAATGTTTCCGGTGTCGAAAAACATAATCACCACTGGGCAGTCGCCCTTGCCCAGGTCCTTGACCTCCAGGGTGGCCCTTGGCCTGACATTACTCCCCCTTGGAGAAGCGTCATCCTCAAAAACACAAGTGGCAGTATCTTCGTAAGAACACCGATGTTTTCGGTGCGAAAAGAATAATCAGTTTTCAGACTTTCTGAAAGATACTGGAAAAATACAAGAAAACCTTGGCGCAACTTTCCATGAAGTTGTGATCCACATTTCCAGCTCGCGTGAGTATCTTGAAAAGCTCATAGCTATTGAGGGAGAGATAGGGAGTGTCCTCATGTTAGGCCTTTGAACGTTTTGGAACACACAGAACTACATGTTCACCCCTAATGAAGGTTACCTGCCAACATATTTTGTCAGCACATCTATTAACTCCTTAACTTATGAAACTATTGAAACGATATCCAGCCCCACCACAACAGGTGTTCAAAGTTGAAAACTTACTTAAGCAAATTCTAGAATAGGGAGAGAATGGCCCATTCAGAATGTGTTGTGCTAACGTATGCTCTTAGCAGATTCTTTAGCAAAAAAAATCCTTGTAAGTTGTCCATCCAACATAGGATGAATAGCAGCAGTAAGAGTGAGGTGCTTTCTCCCAACCACTTACAGACAGTATTCCATGACTGACGATAAACTATGACTCAACCATTGAGTATCCAGCCATATGTGTGATATGGAGTGGAGACAACCAACTAGGTTGAAAGCGGTTTGGACTGGAGTAAGCTCATAGAGTTTAGACCATCCAACCACTATAAGGGCAGGGGAACTGAACATGCTCATCACCACCCAACCATGCCCTATATAGGCCCCTGGCCTTCTAAATATAGGGACCCCCTTGACTGCATGTCTTTCCTGGCCCTTGGCCCGGACTGGTCCTACCATTGTCCTGACATTACTCCCCCCTTGGAGAAGCGTTTTCATCCGCGAAAACATAAGTGATGGTATCTTCATAAGAACACCAATTTTTTCTACCGTAACATCCCACATGGATCCAATGGTTCATTTGAGCGGAACCCGGTTCACTAGGAGGTTCAATGAAACCAAGAGTAACATCTTCATTTTCTACATTGGTGTCCATCTGTAACCATCTGATGGTACCGGTTCCTATCCAAACATAGTGTGTAGACTCCATTTAGAATGCTCATGAGCATGGTAAACGAGTTTATCACAACACAGGTGTACCAAAAAGAGTACCTGTTGTCACTTTCCATGAAAGTAACTTGCTGACATAACTCATCAGCCGATTTTAAGTCCTTGACTTGGTCCCAATTTTCATCATCAGTAAACAACCCCACCCTCACAAGTGTTCAAGGTTGAGAACCTGAGTTATACATGAAGAGACTACCTAGTCGCAACATGCGTTAACTGATAGTAAGTAAACACCCAAACCGAGCCATGACCTCTATTGGTGATGAGTAGACTCAAAAGTAATCTCATAGAGATAGTTCACATAGAGTGCAAAATGCTTCATAAGCAACAACCTGAGGAATATGCATGCCGTTCCAAATCAGCCTTTGCTAAACACTAGGGCCCATAACACCTAGTGTGCATGCATTTAGCAAAAAACAGATCCGAACCTGTATTTCCATGGTGATCCTTGCCAATATTTATGGAAAATGTGATGCGCCTAGCACACATTAAAAAGGAATGTAAATAGTTCTAAAAAGAAACTAAATACTTTTAGTTGCAATCTTTTGCAAGCCTCGCTGAAACGTCTAAATCACAATAGAAGGTGAAACATTGATCACTTATAGATATAGACAATGAAACTTTTTCATTAACAACTTATAGCCATGCTATATGTATAAACAACCATCTGTAATTTTGTTTAGCAGTACTTGTACCTTAACAAGTCATTCTAAGTATCCAACAATTTCTGGCTACGAAATTGCTCCTCATACGTCGTGCTAAAAATGGTCTAGAAAACAGATGTGACCAGCACCTAGGGACTTTGTCATGACACATAATTGAAATAATGGCGCCAGTGTCAGTCCAGAGACTCATATTCTCCACATGTGGAATATGTCTCATGTAAGGATGTGTAAAAAAGAACATCCTTCAAGTACAAGATGTACTTGTGTGTGGAGGTAACTACAAACACTCTGCGATGCGATTGAGAGGGACCCTCTTTATCCTACTCCACACTGGCTAAACCGAACTCCTTGAGTTCCTAGACCATATTGTATCCCATGTGACAACATGTGCCAAATCGAACCCTACAAGTAGGTTCGTAACAGCATAATGCAAAACGGTAGATTGGGCACTTGGCTCCAAATACTTTGTGCCGACATGCCCTTGGCATGTCTCTGTAGCATTCAAGCGTACTTATACGTCTTGAAAAAAAAAACAAGCAAAGCATACAAAAATTGGAAACACAAAATCAATAGATGTGTACCTGGAGGTTTGAACGTAATGTTCACTTACCCGTATTCAAACAGAGAGGAGCAGGTCTCCTACCTGAAAAAACAAACAACATTGCACTGGGAACCATGGGTGTTGCCTTCGCAATCCAACCCCTTTGGTTAAAATCTACATAGTCAAACCCTTTGGTAAGACCCTTTGTAGAAACGGCTTAACTAGCAGGTAAAAGTAACCAACATAGTTAACCGTGTACATAATTATTAAAATCAACTTGAAAAGTTGAATTTGTCCGCTACCGCGTGGTAGATTGTGATCAAACTGTGATCCTCAATGCAGATCAATTGTGATCCACAATGCCTATGGGGTGATGTAGCAGTCACCCACCGGGTTGTACCCCAGAACAATATATCCTTAGACACTCCGTAGTGCCATGGAGAGAGCAGGAAATCCACACAAGTGAACTGCTTAGCTCTTGTGGATAGCCATGTTGTCGCAACTGATTGTGGCATCTATACTTCCTTGTAGAGATCAGCTGCTGTGAGGTGAAGATTATCAAAAACTCAACTTGAGTGTCGCACTGAAAACACGTAGTGCAAAAATGACACCCTACACCTCCGTAATGACAAGTTCTTGCTTGTCCATTAACGTCGATGTGTACCTCCCTAGGTAGATCTGGTCGAGGTGGAGAACAATCGTCCAAGGAATACCAACAATTGGGTCTTACCCAAGATCTGACAATGACTCTTAGCCAGTGTGTGTGGCTCATAGCCCTTGTGACAATTAGTGTTCAATCGTCAACCCGATGAAGACTAATGTGGATGAAATCTTGTCCAATTTCTAGTTGAGATTTAGAGCACCTTGGCTCATGTTGACTCCTAAACAAAACATGTATGAAAAGCTTCTTAGAAGATTTTCATTATTTCCTAGAGAGAGAGAGAGAGAGAGAGAGAGAGAGAGAGAGAAAGAGAACAAGAGCATGCTGGGCTGAGAAACTTTCCTTAAGGTTTAAGAGTGTGTACCCAAGCTATGTGCTCTTACGCATCTTATGCCTAAATTGCAGCTTATCATATAAGCATTCCACAGTTTTCCGGTATCTCTCTCTCATCGAGAGAGGTAACCGAAGAACAGAAAACTCATTGCAACCCACCTACCATGCAGGGGTCGTGATTGTATGAGGACGAATGAGCAACCAACAATCATATTAAACAATCCTTTTGTTTAGTCTGTTCGTGAGACAGAGTTGCAAGTGTGATAGCGAAAGCGTAATTTATGAGGCGGTAGAATGAAATCCACCTAAGTAGCATGCCTTGCATCCCGTATGGTAAGCCCTTTCTTAGAGTGATGGCCTCAACTGTGAGAACCAAAACCATGAGTGCCGTGCATAGTGTAGACTAGTAGGGATTCTGATATTCTCTATTTTGCCAGTTTCCCCAAGCCTTGCTTCATATGAATTTGCTAAAGCACTTTGCTTTGCGAGTAATTGCCAAGTAAATTTTAAACAGAAAAAAAGAAATACTTAAACTTGGCTATCCTGGTCGTTGTTGCTGCAACCAGTTGTCATGAAATTTGGAAGAAAAAACTCGTTCCAAAACGGCTTATAGCCATATCTGCACAGACGCCATCGTATATCCTATACACCTGTTTGATACATAATGAAAGAACTTGCAATATGAAATAACTTGCAATATGAATTAACCTGCAACCACATTGCCTATTTCTTCCCAATTTTGGATGGTCATACCATATGCCAAACATGCAAATTCTCAATACCAAATGGAGCAATTATGAAATCCGTGCTTCACATAAATACTTGTATGCTCATAGAAAACAGATATTCTTGCCAATTTATAGAGCAAAAGACAGTCGACCTTGTTGAGAATTGACTGCTAATCGACCTTGTTGAATTGGCTCCATGTACTGAAAAGCATAAAAACTTGCAAAATATGTACTGTGTACCTGTTTGGCTTGATGACGTTGTCCTTGATATATTTGTAAATATTGTCCTTGACCTATATGTAGATATGGATCCCTCCTTCTGGAATCCTTGCTTCCCCCAAGTCAGAGACCATGCTTGCCTAGCCCGTACTCGCTAGGTAACTTTGCCTTGTTGGAGCCTTGTTTTGTTGTGAAAACATGATGGAAGCACCATAGTGCAGCTTATGATGGTGGTATACCGAAAGGAATCCCCACCAATTTGTGGCTTTGTCGAGAAAAATGCCATATCCAAGGCATATAAACATTTTCGTTAATGACACAAACAAAGCGTTAAAAAATTAGTCGACCATGCCAACATCTATACCGTATCAATTGCAGGCATGGCCTATACTTTTATGAATGCGATTGGATGAAAGTACCAATTGGTAGCAACCTCGAGATCATTAACCATTCGTGCATGTTTTTCCTGAAACTCATTAAGCACTCCTGCGAACCAATCTTGCCGACCCAAAAAATCGAATGATTTGGAAGTAGTAAGAAAAACGAGAAATGATTTTCTAGAAACTGTGGCTTGGTGCAATAGATGATCTACTCCTACTATTAAGGGCCTTGCCCGATGCGCAAGAGAAGTTGACATAATGACCATGGGCATACTTGACCCATAGGTAGTCTTGCAGGGAAAGATAGCCAAGATTAGCATAATACATGTTTCTGCAATACAATTGCACACATAAAATTGTGAAAACTGCAAGAACGTCAAAATGCAAACTTGATAATTTCAATCTGTAAGAGAGCCATGCTCGTTGCCAACTGTGGTAGAAACGCCCAATTGGACTCCGTCTGAGTCATAACCGTGGATTCCAACAGGCAGTAAAACCCCTTGGTCGATGCACATAAATCTATGCAAGCCTTGCTTGCCGTAAATGTTGTACAAGCGGAAAAATAACATTGCGTCTGTGCATGTGGAATCGCAAATCTGCCAATCTCATTAAGCACTCCTGCCGAATGCCCTGCTTTTCATTTGCATGCATTACTGGCACCTCGATGATTTCAATTCTTTGGAATCGAAGCAAAGGGCCGTGAATGACATGCAAGGTACCGCAGCAAAGATCTGCAAAAGAAAGTGTTCATCAAGGATTTGCTCGCGGACTGCTGCAAGGCACCTGCATCAAATGAGGGGGGGGGGGGGGGGGGGGGGGGGTGCCCGTGGTGGGTACACTCCCTTAACCCTTTTTTCTTTTGGGCTAAATGGTCCTCCCCGTGCGCGGCCGTTTGTGAACAAAAAAAAATAAGGGAGCAGCAGCGATGGCGGCTCTGTTGCGCCGACGAACAGGGAGACGTCCTGGCTATTGCGTGCCGGCTCCGGCCTGGCTGGTGTGACGAAATCTTCTCTAGGGCCTGGGGCACATCCGACAAGCCCCATCTTGGCGATTTTCAAGCACGTCGACCTGCATCCCTTTTGCATGCTAGCGGCCGATCCCACAGCTGCTTGTCGCATCCTATCGGCCTCAAGCAAGCCCGCCATGGCTTCGGCTTGAAGGGATCAAGATTGGGAGAAGCATGCATCCCATGCAAGGCATGCAAAACGGCCCGAGGCCTGATCCATCGTGACTGCAGTCCCTTCCAAACTCACCATGCTTCACGAGAGAGAGAGAGAGAGAGAGAGAGAGAGAGAGAGAGAGAGAGAGAGAGAGAGAGAGAGAGAGAGAGAGAGAGAGAGAGAGAGAGAGAGAGAGAGAGAGAGAGAGAGAGAGAGAGAGAGAGAGAGAGAGAGAGAGAGAGAGAGAGAGAGAACGGGAGGGAAGGCCAAACTCGCCATGCTTCACGAGAGAGATTGAGAGAGAGCGAGAGAGAGAGAGAGAGAGAGAGAGAGAGAGAGAGAGAGAGAGAGTAGGAGAGAAGGCCATGCTTCTTCCCTTCCTCCATGGATGCTCGCTCACCTGAGCTTTGATACCAATATAAGGGCAGGGGAACTGAACATGCTCATCACCACCCATCCATGCCCTTTATAGGCCCCTGGCCTTCTAAATATAGGGACCCCCTTGACTACATGTCCGTCCTGGCCCTTGGCCTGGACTGGTCCTACCATTGTCCTGACAACCACAGACACCCATCCTAAGCCACTACCTTGTATGGCAGGGTGTAAACTCATAATAAATCTGCAGTATAGATTGCACTTGCAGTGCAAAAAGGTGCAAAAAGGATAAAGTCCATGAATTTGCATGCCGCTCCAAATAAATCAGTGTTAAACACTAGGGCCCATAACACCTAGTGTGCATGCATTTAACACAAACTTATCCAAACCGCAATTCCCTGAAGAGACTTTCCACAGTACATATGAAAAAGCCTGGCAACAAAAGCTGGACCATAACAGAATGTGAAAACTCAGTCACACCTAGATTGCACTTGCACTGCAAAAAGGTGCAAAAAGGATAAAGTCCATGAATTTGCATGCCGCTCGAAATAAATCGGTGTTAAACACTAGGGCCCATAACACCTAGTGTGCATGCATTTAACACAAAATTATCCATACCGCAATTCCATGACGAGACTTTCCACGATACATACGGAAAAGCCTGGCAACAAAATTTGGACCATAACAGAATGTGAAAACTCAGTCACACCTAGGTGCCAACCATGAGACATTCTCGGTAACTTAGCATACTTGGTTGTATGTAGAAATGACCCTCCGTTAAGGTGGTTTCACATCAGTTGTTATTGCAACAAGTCTGTACTGAGTATCCGACAATTTCAAGCCACTGAAATTGTTCCTGATACGGTGTGATCCCAATGGTCTAGCAAACGGATGTGACCAGCACGTACGGACTTCGTCGCAACACATCATTAGGAAATAGGCGCCAGTGTCAGTCCCAGGGACTCATATTCTCCACATGTGGAATATGTCTCCAAGAAGGACGTCAAAAAAAGTGACATCCATCAAGCACGAGATGTACTTGTGTGTGGAGGTAGCTGCAAACACTCGGCGACGTGATTGAGAGGGACCCTCATTATCCTTGCCCCACATTGGCTAAACCAAACTCCTTGAGTTCCTAGACCATGTTGTATCCCATGTAACAACATGTGCCAAATCGAACCCTATACGTGGATTCATACCAGCATAATGCAGAAAAATAAATGGGACACGATGGCCCAGGGCATGTCTCTGAGACATTCAAGTGCACTTATACGGCTTGAAAAACCCAAGCAAAACATACTAAAAAATGGAATAACACCATGCACAAAAGCAGTAGTTTCCAATCAAAGGTATAAACATGGAGAAATAAACAAAACTGAACATGGTCTAACCTGGTCATCCCGGTAACCAGTTGCCTTGAGATTTCAAGGAAACGCTCGCTCAAATGCAGCTCATAGCCCTATCTATTGTGCGAGAGAGAATTATCGTATGTGCTATTGATCTGTGCAGCAGATCAGGGCTGCAAGTACTCAAGCCATGCTTGAGTCATGTTGACAGGTTAAGCATTGGTTCGATGCCAACAAAATTGTAATGCTGAAAACAAATGTCACAAGTCGTGCTTGTGCTTGGAGTGCTTAAATTGCATTCCCCTCGATTTGCATGTGAGCCTTGCTAGAAGGCAATGCAAGCCTTGCTTGCTCAAAATGTCATGTAAATTTCAAAGTAACAATGCAGAATACACATTATAGGCATAATTCAGTTGCATGTGCAAGTGATGATCATTCATGTATAAGAAAATATATGAGCATAACATGCTCAAATGACATATAACTATTGTTCCCTGCACCAAAACTGGAGTTTATGTCCAATCACGAACTCATGCATCATGCTTACATTGTCGTACATGTGGACACTCCTTTTTTTGATGCGCTCCTAAGCAAATAAAGCATAATTTTTGACTCTTTGCCCATTGAAAGTCGGATTGTGATAGTCGCTTCCTGACCACGTTGGTCACGACCAGATTTGTATCTACAACCGATGTCTCGTGTGTCGGCAGAACCTCTTTGGTCATAACTGGTGGGCAGACAACCCCTTGGGTTGCTGGAAAGTGAGAAGTTGATTCTGGTAACATGTTGTAAATTAATCGTGTGAGAGTTTCCACTTGTGTAGCCAATATTTGGACCCGTTTGGCTAGCTTTCCAAATTGGGTCAAGTTTGCTAGTCCTGTGGAGTGACAAACTCCCTGGCATCCGGCAAGTTACTATCATCCTCCAGAATATCAAACACGTTAGAAGGAGGAGGGGTTGATAAATGAGGAGAGAGAGATGGATCACCTGGCATGGGTTTGCATCATCCATCCCTGTTGCCACAAGGGTACCCTCCGTGAGAGTATTCGGCCATGCGGTATCCACAAGTGGAGCAGACTCCAAGTATTCGAAGTCAAACATGTGTTGATCATCAGCTTCCGCATTCATGGCAAAAACGTGTTGTGCAAAAAAAAGAGAAAACAATACCTTGGATTGCAAAAAGGCTCGCAGCCATAGTAAAAGATAAAAAATTTCCGTCAAAATCAAGTCGTGCTTGAAGTGGGAAAGAATTGAACCCGAATCCCAAGACGTTCTTGGATCCGTGGTTGTCTTGTTAACCGATCGTTACAACCGGCATGGACTCCGGCAAGCTATCCGTCGTACCCTTTCCAAGTAGTAATGCCTGAAGATTTTGAAGGGCACCGAAATTCGGCCACTGCAGAAAACCAGCTTGTTGACGATGTGCTAAAGGATTGCCAAGAGGCGGCTTGCGATACCTTGCCAAAACCTCTGGACCCCAATCCTTCGAGGATGCAGTCGAGAAGCCTGTGGGCACATGCCCTCGTGGTTAAAAAATCCTTGCCCTAAGGCCAAAGGCCTTTCGATGCTTGAAATGTGAAAGCAAAAGCTCAAGGCATGGCGATGGAGCAGCAGACTATCCTGCGAGAGAGACAGAGAATTTCTACACGTTGTGGTGCCACCCGGATGTCGTTGATGTGACGTGTATTGTCCCCCACAGCGTCCCGCTCAAGATGAGCCCACCGTGGTGGTATTTGGCAGTGGTCTCGCTTCTCTCCCCCCTCACCGCCGCAAGCGGCTCTGCACATGAGCCAAGCTCGGCTTCGACGTGCTCGCCTGAGTAGAGCTCTTCTCCATGCCTTCCCTTGGTGCATGCACATGAAAAACATGCAAAAGATGAGGTCCACGACCCCTTGGTCCAGATTATCCCTAGCTTTGATACCAATATAATGCCCTGGGAACTGCCGTGTTTGAATCCTCCACCCAACCTCCCTTTAATAGCCTCCTGGCCCTAGGATCCCTTCTCCATTGGGGAGTCGGCCCTTGGCCAATAGGTCCTTGACCTTCAAGGTGGCCCTTGGCCTGACAAGTAATCAGCAAGTCATCTACATAAAGAACCACAATGAGAAGTACATCACCCTCACGCTTTACATACAATGTGATTTTTGTTGGACTGTTACAAAAGCCTTGTTTGACCAAATGAGTGTCAGCTTTCTCATACCAAGAACAAGGAGATTGCTTCAAACCATACAAAGCCTTGTTACATTTGTACACTTTTTCCTCTTTTCCTTTCTTGACAAAAACACGAGGCTGCGTTACATAAACTTCCTCAAATATGTCACCATTCAAGAAAGCAATAACAATGTCTGATTGATGTACATCCCTACCAAAATGAGTTGCCAATTCACATAGAAAACGCACAGTAGTCATACGACAAGTCGAAGAAAAAGTCTCTTCATAATCTATGTCTTTTTGCTGTGCATAACCCTTTACAACAAGTCGAGCCTTATGGCAATCGATCTCACCATCCGGCTTGCGTTTCAGCTTGTAAACCCACTTCGCACAAATGGCCTTTTTGATTGCATGGCAGCCATCCAATTTTCTGAATTTTGTGCTTCATCAAAAGACAGAGGTTCCTCAACATCTATATCATGTATGCTAGACACAGCCAAAGCATAACAATCTGATGCATAAGATGGATGGCGAGAGCCTGAATGAGTACAACTAGACAACGGTGCATCCAATTTACTGTCACGCAAAGTGTGCACCAGCCATTTTGGCATACGTCTAGCCTGTTCATTTTCAGCCCTTCCCTCATCAAGTACATCATGTACATATGTATAAGTAATAGGCTAATCTATAACATTTTTGGAAACCCCCATAGGTTGTACATTTGCCTCATTAGAATTTACATTCGGACTTCCACCACTGAAAAGAGGCAACAAAGTGTCATAAATGTCATGTGAGCTTACATTACTGTCTCTAGTACATGACAGCAAGGGTTGAACAGAGTCTTCCACAAACACTACATCTCGTGAAACCAAAATATGCTTTGTTTGCGGATGATACAACCTATAACCTTTTCTTTCAGTACTATAACCAACAAAAATACATTTGACAACCTTATCATCCAATTTTCTGTGTTGCACTTGTGGCACTAAACCATAAGCCAAACACCCAAAAACACGCATGTGCTCAATAGATGTCTTTCTATCATGGAATGCTTCATATGGAGTCATAGACTGCAACTCTTTCGTAGGACACCTATTGAGTACATAAGTGGAACACATGACAACCTCGAGCCAAAACGAATGTGGCAAAGCTTGACTCTTGACCATACATCTTGCCATTTTTGTAAGAGACCTATTTTTCCTCTCAGCAACACCATTTTGCTGAGGCGTATACGAAATTGTACATTGATGTTTTATCCCACGACTAGACAGAAACGCATTAAATTCATGAGACATATACTCCCCCCCCCCTCGATCGGAACGGAGGGTGCCCATAGTACATTTCGATACATTTTCAGCCATAGCCAGAAATTGTTTGAAGCACATAAAAACTTCAAACTTTGCTTTAAGAGGAAATACCCATGCATGCTTGGACTAATCATCAATGAAAGTCACAAAGTACAGGTAATTGACCAAGGACGAAGTTTGCATGGGCCCACAAACATCACTATGCACAAGCTGCAACCTGCATGTGGCCCTAACTGAACCATCCTTTGGAAACTTAGAACTCTATATTTTACCCAAAATACAGCCTTCACAAACATGTTTGATAGGTTCTTCAAGAGGCGGCAAAGAAGCAACCATATCAGATTTCTGCAAACGCAGCAAACTGGCAAAATTCAGATGCCCAAAACGTGCATGCCAAAGTTTTGCATCTGAAATAGCCCTTGAATCTGCAACTGCATTTGCAAAACTTTTTCCACACTTGTCATACAAAGTGAGCTTGTACAGCCCACAACACAAAAGGCCAGATGCAACAATTTCATCACCAAAACTGAGATCATAAACTGTACATGTGTCATCCACAAATTTGACTACAAGTCCAAGTCTAGCAAGTGCAGATATAGACAAAAGATTCTTCTTGATCCCAGGTACATAAAGTGCATCAACAAGTGTGAAAGAAGTGCCATTTGCAACAGTAAGCACAATCTTTCCAACCCCCTGAACCGGATAAGAGGCATTGTTGGCACAAGTGACTGAATTCCCATGAGGGACAGACTCAAGAGAGGTGAACAATTCACAATGTGAGGTAATGTGCTTTGTACCACCGCTGTCGAAATACCACACATGTGAATCTGCAGCAACTGACAAGCATGCATCATGGACAACAGGATTGTAAGTGCACTTTGCACTAAAAGCCCATTTTGCATCAACATGAGCATCACAGTCTCCTTTTACAGAAGGCTCAGCAATGGCTGCATTTGTAGTGGAGCCAACATTTGCAGTGGAACCACCCTCTTTCTTCTTAGCCTCTTTGGCCTTCAACTTAGGGCACTGCTTGATCAAATGATCATTAGCTCTACAATAATGGCAACACATCTTCTTTTTGCTCTTATCACCAGAATTTCTAGACAAATTGTTGCCTTCAGAAGCATTAGGAACAAAAATTTTTCCACTCGCAGCAGAACCATAAGAAGTGGCTGCATTGATGTTACCACCCTTTCTTTGAGAAGCAATAAAAGCATGTTCAACTGCACACTTTCTAGTCCTGTTTTTTCTAGAAAGTGACTCTTGCAATAGCAATGTGCATAATGCATCTGATTTGAAAACTTCAGGATTTCCTTGGGTCATAAGTCTCCAAGTACTAGCAAAAGGCTGGTAAGAATTTGGTAAGGCATCAAGAACAGTCTGCACAATGGAAATGTATGTAATGACTTCACCTGCAGAAATAAGATGTTCATTGATATCCTTGACATCAGCAAGGAAAGTTTCCATATCATCTTCCTCATGCATAATCTTTGACTCCAGCTCTTTACGCAGCAAAGCAATTTTAGCCTCATTGCGACTTGCATAAAGACCAGCCAAAATATCCCAAGCCTGTTTTGCAAATTTTGTTGAACGAATGTGAGGAACAATGGTGCGCTTCATAGACAACGCAATCAATGCATGAGCTTGCGCATCCTTAACATCCCAACGAGCTTGTTCTACAGTAGGCAAAACAACTCTAATAGTAGAAATCCTTGCGGCAAGACCTGCAACATCCTCAACATCGCCTGCATCCTCAGAACCAGGAAGTACATCAATGCCCTGCACAATATTCCAGACACCCTTTGACACAAGAACATGTTGCATCATATAAGTCCACATAGGGTAATTGTCCCCATCCAACCTGTCCTCAATAGCAAACATCTTGAACACTGATCTGTGTTGTTGTCAACCATGGTAAATGATGCACTTGATGTGAAAACTGCCCGAAAAGACGAGAAACAAAGTGGGAACAACACGTGCTATATAGCACAAACCGTAGAAGACTGTAAGGCACCTGTTGTACAAAAAACGAACAGAAATTTTGCACAAAATGACGAAATAGCCTGTGCAGTACTGTAGTGGAAACAGAGGCCGAAATGAGCCCGAATCAGAAAAAAAATGAGCCTGCTCACAAAAATCGGAGAAAGTGAGCAGGCGTGTGCTGGAGATGCTGATGACTAAGCCCGGGAGGATGCAACCTGCTCTGATACCAATTGTTGGAATTAGGGTTGTAGAGAAACACAGACAACTTGGAGAAGATGAAGGAAGCTCAAGGCACACAATGGAAAATATGTTACTTAGTGTGAAATGGTAAGATAGATAGCCCTAGAGTGATAGGCGTATCTACAATTCTCGGGGGGAAAACCTCCTAAAGAGGGAAAAAATGCCCCGGTGGTCCTAGTGTGTTCACACACATCACTACCACATGTATATGCTAACATGAAGTAGATTGGATCCTCTTCTATTGACATATAACTGGATGATTCTACCATAATGGGCATATACAAACCTTCATCAACTGGCATGGAAGAGATGATCCCTCTAAAGGGCATGACAAGAACCATGACAAGTTTGTTTATTTGCTCTTTAGGTCGCATCAATTTAAGGGGAAATGGATTCACACTAAGTAAGGGAGAGTAATATCCTAAATAGATGGTGGTCTTTCCTTCCTTAGTCCTAGTTTTTGCATTTGAGAAACATCTGTTGGATACCTATAGGATGGTTGCCCTTGTAGCTCCATGGCCATGTATTGCACATTCCCACTTTGGGATGTGCACATGGCTATTTCTAACAAAAGCTATAGTACTGTTTAGTCGAGCATGATTATTTAATTGCATTTATTCTTTTCGATAATGACTCTTGGGGGTCCTTACAAGAAATCATTTATATCATGCATGTTCAAAAGGTATAAACCCATATACTTACATGCTCTAAGATAATAAGCAACCCTTTTTTCTTAAGAAACTTACAAATTTTTTTCGAAATGAAAAAAAAAACACTTTTATGAATATAATTCTATTAATTTTTGAAATATATGCCCAATTAAAGATCCCTTATTTTGAATTCACGTGTTTACTTACATTTTTTGAGATGACACCCTCGAATAATGACTATGAGTCTTAAACATTCCATTGCTGTTACTTTGGTAGAAGGTAGACTAATCATCAAACTCATAATTTTTCCTTTGCTCAAAAACTTGATTCACTACAAGAGATCTTCATAGTAGCGACGATAGCAGTGCGACGCTCAAATGTGGAAATTCACGGCGTTGCTATGCAACAAATACTATAGCGACACATATAGCGATGCCGACCCTGTTAAAAAATAATCCACGAGCGCCAAAAACTCAGATCTCATATTTGAGTTTCGACGCTCTTGGAAAACAGGTATATCCGCACCTCTCTCTCTCTCTCTCTCTCTCTCTCTCTCTCTCACACACACACACACACACACACACACACACACGAGGAGAGTAATGAGAGCCAGGTATTCTCCTTCCCTCTCCTCCCTCTCATGTCCTCTTCCCCTTTTTCTCTCTCTCCCTCTCTCCCACACACACACACACACACACACACACACACACGCACATTGTGTATGAGAGAGAGAGAGAGAGAGAGAGAGAGAGAGAGAGAGAGAGAGAGAGAGAGAGAGAGAGAGAGAGAGAGAGAGAGAGGGGGGGGGGGGGGGGGGGGGGGGGAGAGAGAGAAATAAGACAGAGAGAGAGAGAGATAAAGAAATAGAGAGAGAATATGAAATGAAAGAGAGAGAGAGAGAGAGAGAGAGAGAGAGAGATAAAGAGAGAGAGAGAGAGAGAGAATATGAAATAAAATGTTACATTAAACGTCTTCAAAATGTCAAAATGATTTATGAGACCAATCCGATAAACTCCTTGTATCCAATCTAATGTCTGCGTTGTCTAAGAAACTAGTGCATCAATTGGTGAAGAGTTTCGTCAATGTCCGTCTTTGTAAATAGATGTACTATGACATATATAGATGAAGAAAAAAGAGAGAGAGAGAGAGAGAGTCGACATAGGTTTAGGATTTAGTTTTTATATTTAACTTAGACGTACTATGACATATATAGATGAAGAAAAAGAGAGAGAGAGAGAGAGAGAGAGAGAGAGAGAGAGAGTCGACATAGGTTTAGGATTTAGTTTTTATATTTAAGTTCGAGTTTAGGTTTAGATTTAATATTAGAGCTTTGGGATTAGGTTTAGGATTTAACTCTATATTTAAGGTTTAGAGCTGAAGAAGAGGTCCAACCATCTCTCTCTTTTTTGTACAGCTTAAAGTTGTTTGAAGCTAGTTAGCTTTGGAATGTTCAAAGGGTAGGCATCAACACTAGCTGCGTGCTGAAAGCATTCTCCTTTTGTTGAGCTTGAGTGACGGAAGAGGAAAGTAGATAACTCAGAACTTTCACAAAGTATCAAATTGGCTTTTGTGTATGTGTGTGTGTATGTGTACTGTGTGTGTGTGTGTGTCAGAGAGAGAGAGAGAGAGAGAGAGAGAGAGAGAGAGAGCACTCGCAGTGCTGAGCAGGAAGACAGAGCCATCAGAGTTTCTCGTATCAAATCAAAATGAGCACTTCAATGAAGACCTAATGAAGATGCATATGTGCGAGTACTGCAAGCACAAGCATTCTGAAGTGCAAAAAGCAATAAAGCATGGGTTGAACAGGCCATATTGGCTAGCCAAAGAAGATTGGAGGAATGCAAAGCGAGCAGTACACGAGAATCTTGGCAAGTGGAAGCAACAAAAGGAGACAACCAGAGCGCGAGTAGAGGCAGGGAGCTCGCACCACTTGCGGAGCGACGGATGGACATCATTTGAGGCCAACTTTGTAAGTTGTCCTTTAGGTTTGGTAGTTATCGGTATTTGTACTTTTAAATTCTAGCATAACGTATTTTTTGCATGTTTTGAATAGTGGTCAATGAACAGGACGTGACCCCACATCGTACGAGCGCGAGTATGCAGACAGAAAGGGGTTAAACGCCCTTATGGACATTCTCAGTTCTCGCTTCGGCTTGGTTAGTTTAACTTTACTCTCTTACATTTGTTGTATTTTAATAATAAGTTAAAAATTTAGATTGTTTTGTAATTATATGTTTATATTTACAGAAAGTCTTATTGTTTTTCTATGCAAAATTTGACAAATACGCCGCTTGGACACTATGAGATGTCAGATTAGTCGACGTCAATCTAACCATAACACTATAAGAGGTACTTCACATTAGCGACGCTCGCAGTGCGACGCTCAAAAGTGAAAACCCACGGTGTCGCTATGGTCATCGCTATGAGCATCGCTAGTTTACTTGTAACTTAGCGACACCCATAGCAACGACTATAGCGACGCCGACAAGGGTAAAAAAAGAACCGAGAGCGTCCGAAAACTCAGATCTCAAATCTGAGTTTTTGGCGCTCAAGCAAGCAAAGGTAGCCCGCGCTCTCCCTCTCTCTCTCTCTTTCTTCTCCACACATACACACACATACAAGGAGAGGAAGGATAGCCAGGTATGCTCCTTCCCTCTCCTCTCTCTCATGTTCCCTTCCCCTCTTTCTCTCTCTCTTTCCCTCTCTCTCTCTCTCTCTCTCTCTCTCTCTCTCTCTCTCTCTCTCTCTCACACACACACACACACACACACACATTGTGTTTTTGAGAGAGAGAGAGAGAGAATGCATACACACACACATTGAGAGAGGAAAAGAGAGAGAGAGAGAGAGAGAGAGAGAGAGAGAGAGAAAGATATAAAACAAAGAGAGAGAGAGAGAAGAAGAAGAAGAAGAAGAGAGTTTTAACGTCGTAGGAAACTAATCCAAGAGACCTTAAAGATCTAGTCGACGAGGAGTTGAACTCAAGACCTGTTATTCAAGAGGGAAATGGCATAACCAATCTACCACACTTGGGTGATAGAAAGGTTATACCATTTTCCTCTTTTTATTGGCGCACGCACGCACACACACACACACACACACACACACACACACCGAGAAGAAGAGAGTTTTAACGTCGTAGAAAACTATCCCAAGAGACCTTAAAGATCTAGCCGACGAGGAGTTGAACTCAAGACCTGTTATTCAAGAGGGAAATGGCATAACCAATCTACCACACTTGCGACGGAGAAGACGCGTTTCTTTGCAACACAGTCGCGAATTTGGCAAGTTATCCATCTATTATAGATCGAGTGGTTGCCAATTATAACTCGTCGGACTCTGACGCTGGCCAACAGGCAGCAATCTTGCAACCCAATAGACGTGTTCGCAGGCGCTTTGGTCAAGCAGCATATGTGAAGCCACAAGATGTAGCCTCTAACAGCTCGGGGGATGATCATGCAGACCACATTCCCAACGAGGCAATGTTTGAGCCCGAGATCGATGAAATTATTGAGACGATCATGGATTCAGAAAGGCTTATCTATGATGATATGAAAAGTGAAGCCGATACGCCATTATATGATGGAGCACGTGTGTTTAGATTGAAGGCGCTCCTGGTTCGTCTCAACATGCAGACAAAGTTTGGATGCAGTGACACTAGCGTCACAACGCTTTTCAGGTGATCTATTACAATGTGTTTACTTTAATAAAAAACTCTAGATGTATAATGATCTGATAGATTTTTACACAATTAGATCGTATTTTTTTCATTGTGTAGATTGCTCAAAGAGCACATACTGCCAGCTGATAATGTAATGTCAGATTCCAAAGAGTAAGCAAGAAAGATTTTGCAAAACTTGGGGATGGATTACAATTCGATCCACGCTTGTCCTAACAACTGCATTCTTTTCAGAGGGGAATACATAGACATGGAGAAGTGTCCGAAATGTGATTCCGAGAGATATCGAGTAGATCTCCATGGAACAAAAATTCCACAAAAGGTTTTGCAATATTTTCCTCTGCTTCCTCGCATCAAGCATTTCTTCGAATGTAAGTCCATGGCCGCCCTAGCATCATGGCATGAGAAGAATAAATCTTCGGATGGTGTGCTACCGATTCCTACAAATTGCACAGCCTAGAAACATATAGATGAAACATGGTCGGATGTTTCTAAGGAAGATCGAAATTTGTGCTTAGGCCTGGCTATGGATGGCATAAATCCATTTGGTCAAAGATCAACATCTTACAGTGTATGGCCCATTGTCATCGTCAACTACAATATTCCCCCGTGTTTGACTACGAAGAAGGGGCACCTATGGCTAAGCTTGATTGTTCCGGGGCGGTATAAAGTGAAGAATATGGATGTGTATCTTCGTCCACTATTGGAAGAGCTACAACAATTGTGGATTGGCATAGAAGTGGTGAATCGATATGAGCCAACACACAGGTCAATGGAATGCTTTGATCAGAGGCATTCTAATGTGGACCATGCATGACTATCCCGGACTAACAGAATGCTCAGGTGATTTACACTTAAACTCAAACACTGTAAATCTTGGTTTTTCTCAGGCTTATCTTTTATCATGTGTATACATGCAGGGCTTCAAACAAGCGGATACAAATCATGTGTCACATGTGGACCTAGATTGAATGCACGTCGAGTGCCCTCATTGAAGAAGCAAATCTACGAAGGTCATCAAGCATATCTTCCAGAGAATCATGTGTTACGTGATGGCTTTTTGGGAAGAGAGTCATTGAGGATGTCTGCACAAGCATGGTTAGAGCAGAAGGAGATGTGTGATGACGGTTTGCCCCCAGGGATGAAGAGACTCTCTCTATGGTATGAGTTACCATATTGGCCCCGACTCATGATCAATCACTTGCTCGATCCAATGCACATATTCAAGAATGTGGGTAATCTACTATGGGACCATCTGACTGGCAAGAAAGATACTTTGGGAGCTAGGGTTGACCTTAGAAATGTGGATCGTATGGAGCAATATTGACCGTAGATAGCATCTAATGGATCGATAAAACTCCCTAAAGTGCCATGGATTTTCACAGGAGCCCAAGAACGCAAAGTAAAAGAGACCATTCGATCTTTGCAGACCCCCACTGGCATAATGCACTCGCTCCGAACGTGTTTTATTAAAGAAGGAAATCTTACCGGTTTGAAGCCAATCAAAGCGACATCAATGGAGGAGATCGGAGAAGATCCTCTGTCAGAAGCCGCTGAGGTGGTGCTAGACGAGCATCAAGCTGCTACTCTCTATGGGGTGCATGAAGAGGATCTACAAAATGAAACGGATGACATCTGCTTAAACGGAGAGCTCTATATAGATATAGGAAGTTATGCTGAGCTTTGCGAGGATGAGAGAGAGACCTCTTAAAGCCATAAATATTGTATTTGAACAATCTAGCTTCGTTTTATAATGTATATTGTATTCATGTGTCTTTTTGTCCATTTCTGTCTATATGCGTCATTGCATCATTGTATTTAATGATCATTGCATCATTGCGTCATTGTATTTAATGTTCTTTGCGTCCACTCCAAGTACGTATGCTCTAGGTATGTTCTCACAAGCAGAGACGACGAGCACTGCGCTGCAATCGCGAAGCTGGTCTGCTCAATATAGATGCTGCTCATCCCAGCGCTAGATCTAGCTGATTGGGTGAAAGACACACTAAGAAGCACTACTACTGCTTCTCAGCGTCTCTTTCACCCGATCAATTAGATTTAGTGGTGGGGTAAGAAACTTCTATGAGAAAACCTTCACGATGCAGCTTCAGTCTCCATCGCACCCAGAGCGCATTGCTTTTACAAACTCACAGAAATTCAATGAAATCTCTCTACACAGAAATCCCTCCCCCTTTATGAGTCCTCTCTCTCTCTCTCTCTCTCTCTCTCTCTCTCTCTACTTGTCCATGTTTTCTTCTCCATTCATTCAATATTAAGTTTAAATGTTCGTGTGTTTAATGCAGGTATGGATGATGAGGAGTTTCTTTCTTCTTTGCCACCCCAGTAGAGACAGTGGTACGTGGAGCATCATCGCTCTGGCGCACCATTGCGCGTTGCTACTCTCACCGCGTCTCCCTCTATTTTGAAGCATTCAGCGCGCTCTGAAGCTTTGGTGTCGACGAGACGATCTTCACACTCATCTAGGCACCAGCGTTCTAGTGGTGGCGATGGCGGTTGTTGTGGGGATACTACCGCCGATGCCTCGACACTGCCTCGTGTTCGACGAGTCTCTTTACCCTCCCCTTCTTTGCCCACCCCGACATCAGACATGGCATCATCATCTACACCAGGTTTTGCGCGGCTGACAGCCGTTCCTAGTGGTTACACATCGCTAGCTACTCCTCTAGGAGTCACTCCAGTCGTCGACACTCCTCGCTTCGGGGCCCAGACTCTAGTGGAGACACCTGACGTCCGTACCCCCATCGACACGCCGCTAGAGACCCCTGTCGGGACACCCAGGTTCACATGTCACCAGCGAGAGGGCTTGCCTTACTCCGTCGACTTCAGCGGCGGCATCATCTTGGATGATGAAGGCAAGAAGGTGATCTCGCTCATGCGTGGTCCTTGCTCTCAGCTGTTTAGACACTACATACTAAACACCTGGAGTGAAGTACCAAGTGATTTAAAAGACAGAGTTATCAACATGCTTCATGACGAGTTTCCCGTTCCAACACGAGATAACCGCTTCAACGAAGACGTGATGAAGGTTCGAATGCGCGAATACTGCAAGCACAAGCGTTCCGGCGTGCAAAAAGCAATTAACACTATAACATATGCGCGGTATTATCGCTCACATTATCGCAAAAAAAACAAACAAACTTGAAATATAAAAATTCCCGTACGCAGAAAATACTGCGGAAACGTTTGCGGTAATGGTCTAGCGGTAACATCCGCGGTAATGGTTGCGGCTATATTTCCGCGCCTATTACCGCGTTTTTTGCTGCAAACATACCCGCAAACATTACCGCGTGTGCGTTATCGCGGGCATTACAGCGGCAGGATTTATTATAAAAAAACATATGACCGTTTGGATTGTCCTTTGCAGGACCATCCAAAAGGTCATCTATTTTTTTATTTATTTTAGTTATTTTACAAAATTATTATTAATTACAACAAAATATCACAATTGGACAATACATTGAACCAAAAAAGGATTGATAATTTCATTTACATAAGTGGAATTACAATTGGGGGAGGTATTGAGCCAAAAAATGATAGGTATTGCATTTACATAAAGGGCAAAAAAAGCCCGCGTGTACAAAATAGAGTATGGTCATGTTGGATAGGGCAAACGGGGCCCGCCTATACAAAATAGAGGATGCTCATGGGGGAATTGGGGGCATTTCGCGTGGAACTCCTTAACTCTGCAAAACCATAAAAAAGAAACAATTAACACTTTGTTATTTAATATTTGATATAAAATCAACAATTTGATTATTTAAATAAGATTAAAATTACATGTTGCAGACTTCTGCACGCATTTTCGAACTCCTCTCGAGAGATCATTTGATTTTCAAACAACCAACACCAAGTGTGATACTCGGTATGGTTCTCTCTATATCTCTGCACATCTCTGGTCGGGCGACTCATGGTAATGTTATACTGACAAAAAATAGCAACCAATTAATTAAATGAAAAACATTAGATTTTTTATAATAAAACTAATATTTTTACTTACATCTTTGTCTTTCCAAGCCGTTTTTCCTCCCGAACCATAATGCATAGGAGTCTGATGGGATCTGGCCTCAACTTGACGCGTATACATCCTCGCACCCGTTGCCCTTTCGTCCTCTTTCTCGCCCATAGTGGTCTCCCACTCCACATCATGGACATTTCCTGGCCGATAGCTATGCTCTGGAGACTCCATTGTCTTCTTTGCAGCTCTCCTCACACTAGATTTTTTTTTCTTTAGAAATGTTTTGACATGCTCTTGCAACCATTGCCTTGAGAATTGTTGCCCCTCACAGTTGGGGAAACGCATGTGCATGGTTGTCTCTATATATGTGAGGTTGTAGGGATCTTGCTGATCAAATTTGAGAAAACAATTGATATATGTGGACTGGATTAATTGCTTGACGTGTGTGCGGAATCTCCTGCCCTGCGCTGTCCCGAGATCCACCATACCTCCTCTATGAACCTGGTAGTATAACCCGCGAGCATCTGGTGAAGGCATGTCATGGTCCTCATCTTCTGCTGGAGCACGGAGCGGTGACTGTGGAGGAGAATCTGTAGTACTTCCCCCCCCCCCAAAACAACAACTAGCTCCGCTCCCTCGTCGAGATCGATCGGTGCTGGCGCGCGAGCTGCCCTGACGCTGACTGCTAGAAGAGGGCCGATGTGAATCTGGGATAGAAGGTGGGATAGGTGATGGATAGGTGGACGTGCGTGGCGGCGGACCCTGTGGCGTTGCACCCAACGGCGTCGGACCCTAGGGCGTTGGACCCTGTGAAGGAAAAGTTGAACCTGGAGTTGTAGCTAGAAAACTCTGTAGGTATGGAGTGCCACCAGTCGGAGTAGAGACCTCTGATAATCCAAAAGCTGCTAGCTGCGCCGGTGAATAGCGCTGTGTAAGGGTCTGCTGCGAACGTAACCACTCAGCCCGAAGACGCAATGCCCTCTCCACATCTGGATCGGTCACAGGTACGGCAGCGGACCCACCAAGAGCGTCCCGAAACCAGCCGAACCCTAATGATGACTGCTGAGGCGATGGCTGTGAATGATAGGCAGAGAGAGCGTCGGGATATGACATCCCATCTGCCATGAAATCCTCAATGCTGCGAAAGCGTGGTGTGGAAGAAGAAGACATGGTCTACATTTATTACGACAAAGATTAAACTAGGGTATAAAATTCGAATATATGATTAAAAATTTACACATTGATTTTTTTCAAACATTGGATTTTTTAACATTGGATTCTCTATAGTATCCAATGTTGAAAGAATCCAATGTCGAAAGAATCCAATGTGTGTCTACAACCTATAAAAGAGTCTTGCAAAGCCTTGAGTGCTAATAAGATATTAGTGTGCGTATTGACCAATAAGAGATTATTGTGTTTATGATTAGTGTGACCGATTGCGCGATCACTTGGACGGCCCTTGGGGCCTAATACGTCACCTACGACTTAATCATGGAGGTATGTTTATGTTTTTGTGTTGATTGTTGTTTAATTTAACATAATTAGTGTGTGTTTTAGTGTTGGCTTGTGCACACACTAATTAGTGTGTGTTTTAGTGTTGGCTTGTGTAATATTTGGCTTGTGCACACACTAATTAGTGTGTTTTAACATACACTAATTAGTGTGTGCATTAGATTAGTGTGTGTTAAAATACACTAATTAGTGTGTGCATTAGTGTGTGCACACACTAATTAGTGTGGGCATTGGCTTGTGTAATTGTCTTGTGCACACACTAATTAGTGTGTGTTAACATACACTAATTAGTGTGTGCATTGGCTTGTGTAATTGGCTTGTGCACACACTAATTAGTGTGTGCATTGGCTTGTGTAATTGGACTAATCACACACTAATTAGTGTGTGCATTGACCAATTCCATTGGTCAATGCACACACTAATTAGTGTGTGCATTGACCAATTCCATTGGTCAATGCACACACTAATCACACACTAAATAGTGTGTGTATTGGCCAATCCAATTGACCAATGCACACACTAATCACACACTAAATAGTGTGTGTATTCACCAATCCAATTGACCAATGCACACACTAATCCCAAACTAATTATTGTGTGCATTGACCAATCACATTGGCCAATGCACACACTAATCACACACAAATTAGTGTGTGTTAACACATACTAATTAGTGTGTATATTGGCCAATCCAATTGACCAATGCACACACTAATCCCAAACTAATTAGTGTGTGCATTGACCAATCACATTGGCCAATGCACACACTAATCACACACAAATTAGTGTGTGTTAACACATACTAATTAGTGTGTGAATTGGCAAATCCCATTGACCAATGCACACACTAATCACACACTAAATAGTGTGTGTATTGGCCAATCCCATTGATCAATGCCCACACTAATCACACACTAAATAGTGTGTGTATTGGCCAATCCCACACTAAATAGTGTGTATTGGCCAATGCACACACTAATCACACACAAATTAGTGTGTGTTAACACACACTAATTAGTGTCTGAATTGGCCAATCCCATTGACCAATGCACACACTAATTAGTGCATGTGTGCATTGACCAATCACATTGGCCAATGCACACACTAATCACACACCAATTAGTGCATGTGTGCATTGACCAATCACATTGGCCAATGCACACACTAATTAGTGTATTTTAACACACACTAATTAGTGTGTGCATGGTCAATCCCAAATTTAACATATTAGGTTATGCAAATAATAAATTTAACAAATTTGACAAATCTAACAAGTTTAGATTTTGCAAGTAACTAATAATTAACAAATTTAGGTTTTGGTGTGTCTTTACTTACACTAATTAGTGTGTGCATTAGAATAATGCACACACTAATTATTGTGTGTAAAGAACACATGCACTAATTAGTGTGTGTAATTAGTGTGTGCATTAATGTTTAGATTTTGCAAGTAACCACTAATTAACAAATTTAGGTTATGGTGTACTTTACTTACACTAATTAGTGTGTGCATTAGAATAATGCACACACTAATTAGTGTGTGTAAAGAACACATGCACTAATTAGTGTGTGTAATTAGTGTGTAAAGAACACACTAATTAGTGTGTGTAATTAGTGTGTAAAGAACACATGCACTAATTTGTGTGTGTG
This sequence comes from Adiantum capillus-veneris, assembly GCF_014529385.1. Classification (NCBI taxonomy): domain Eukaryota; kingdom Viridiplantae; phylum Streptophyta; class Polypodiopsida; order Polypodiales; family Pteridaceae; genus Adiantum; species Adiantum capillus-veneris. Next base: position 96,234,849 of record NC_140940.1, on the reverse strand, counting down.
TGTGTATGCATGTGTGTGCATGCGTGTGTATGAGTGTATGCATGTGTGTGTATGCGTGTGAAAAAATCAAAAAACATAACAACAAAACTTACATGGAATTGAAGCGCTTGTTGGGAGAGGGTAGGAGAGGGTAGGAGAGTGGAAGAGTAGAGATGGTGGAGAGTAGAAGAGTAGAGATGGAGGTAGAGCTCAAGGTTGTGAGGTTCGCGCTCTCAGCTTCTGTGGAGAAGACGATGAAATTCAAATTTTAGGGCTTTGAACTTCGCCGGGCACGCGGATGCCCCTATTTATAAAAAAATTTGAAAATTGATTTGCCGCTCCTATTACCGCGAGCATTACCGCGTGTCTTACCGCGCTGATTACCGCGGCGCAAATTCGGGCTATATACACAGATGGCCATGTTCTGACATTATTATTATTGATCCTCAAAATCTATTGGAACTATGTTTTTTATAAAATATTTATAAAATGAAAGTATTCCTAGTACTTTGAAAATGACATTTTTACCTAAAAGTTTAATTTTTACTTTTTATTGATATTTTATTAACATTCTTTGGTAATTTGATTTTAATTAGTGTATGTAATTTATTAATGTAGGTTGCTTGGGATGATTTTGGCCCATCCACTGAACCGGATAGATCACGGTGGTTGGCCGAGCGATTACCATGCCCATGCGTGCAGTGCAAATGAGCCATTGCTCGACTTCGACGGATATGCTTGAGCCATGTAGAAGATTATGGACTATGGGACGATCCTCGCAAGCGTGCACGGATGGAAACAAACGATCCGCGAATTATAGCGGCTATTGACGTCACCCCTCATTGGCGTGTGGTTGGTGGAGGAGGGGAAAGGAGGGTGGAAGAGCGCATGCACCAGGAATCCATTAGAGAGGGAGGAAGCACATCAAATCAGCCAAGTACTGCTGCTCCCTCTTATCCGAGTGACCACATCCCATCTCCTTACGTGGATGCAGAAGACGACCATTTGCATAGAATTGTTGAGGATCTCTTTGCACGAGAGGAGAAGCATGAACCAGAGTGTGCATGCGAAGAAGCTTCCGAAAGAACGAGAAGTGAGCTACTCGATTCGGCACACACCGCACTATATGATAGATGCTCTTACTCCATTTTAAGGGCATCTCTCGAAGTCCTTAACCTTCAGGCGATGTTTCGATGGAGCAATGCTAGTGTCGACGCACTTTTGAGGTATGTATTGAGGCGGTCCGGGGCGGGCAACAAGAAGAGCAACCTCTAGACACCCTTCAAGGCTCCCGTGCTGCTCAATGGGGCCGGGGCACAACACAACACAAACCAAAACAACAAAACCCCAGCCAAATCCCAACTACACAAGGGGCACCACCTAGTTTAAAAGCGAACTAGGACGCAAAAGAGGAGAATCGTTAGAGCAACCCACAAACAAGCAAGGAATTTACACTAACCCTAACACCAATGGAACACTCTCACACACTAAAACACGAGAGAGAGAGAGAGAGAGAGAGAGAGAGAGAGAGAGAGAGGGAGAGTGCTCGGGCTGCTTTGAAATGTATCGGCAATGATCAAGCAAACACAACTATATATTTAAGAAAGAGAGAGAAAGGGGGAGGGGGTGCTTGTTGCATTAATACCTTCTTACAAATCTGTCATGACAAATCAAAGTGAGATTAGTATTTGTTCACATAGCTTGCGTAAATTTCACCACAACACATCACAAAAAAAACCACCCCAATCACTGTCTTAAGGCCAGGGGAGTCCTCTCCACCCTGTCGCCCTCTTACAGTATGTGGGATTTATGGCTAGATTGATGACAACACCAGAGACAAGCTATCAAGAACTTAACAAAAAACACCAAGACACTTACGCATCATTGTTGTCCATTACTTCACGTTGGAAGGGAGACAAAATATCCAAGCTTAGTCCAAATCCACCCTCCTTGATTCAGCAAATGTTGGGCTTACACTAGTAGGAGAAATGATAGATTTCCTACTCTCAATTGAATTATCACTCTCTCTCTTGCAATGGCATAGATTTCCCTTGCTAATCCCCTATTACAACACATGCACATGCATAAGACAATGAGCTTCCACTCAAGAGCTCCTTCTAGAGAGGTTGAGCTTGGCTTCTCAAGCTATAGCATAGTGCTCTTGCTTATGGCTCTCCCTTTTGTGCTAGCCACACCCTCCTTTTATAGCAATTTTGAAGGCTAGGGTTACTCCTCTAACCATGGTTGGGTTAGATTTTCAGCAATTTATCTAATTTCTTTTGCTTGGAATTATCAAGAAGTTGGTGGGGAAAGAGAGAGGAGAGAAATGAAGGTGATAGGACTTTTCATAGTGGGTTAGTGTTAGTAGAGTTAGTATTAATTTACAAATGGAATTGGATATTTACAATGGGAGTATCCATGTAGGATACAAATAAGGAAGAAAAACTCTTAAGAGGTAAGAAAAGGTGGATTTCTTACAAGGTTGATGCTCCAAGTGTCTTGAGTAGGGCCGATTTTGACGCTTGTTGACGGTCCACTAGCTTTGACGGTACATTTTTTCTCCACTTTTGACCTTCCTTGAGAGACAAGGTAATTGAAGCTGAGTAATCAACCACCATGATGCTATCTTTTAAGAGAAGAGGCTGAATTTTGTGGTTTTTTTGATAGATATGGGTAATTTGGAGGAGGAAAAATGAGACTAGGTGGTCAATTTTGGAATGGAGTTGTGTGTGGGAGGTATGAGTTCACCATGGTTTCTCTTATTCTTCAAGGTTGAGGAGAAGGTGAGTAGGGTGCAGAGAGGAGTGGTGAGAGAGGTGGGGATGATGAGTGGAGAAGTGTGTGTGAAAGAGGAAAATGATAAAGTGGAAGAGAGAGTGTGGCTGCATAACATGGGAAAACTGGGGTCCACTAATAAAATCATAGCTCACAGCTCGTAGCTCAAAAAAATATGAAAAAATTTGAGGCAAAAGTTCAGCCCACGAGCTACAACTTTTGTTTGTATCATCTTTTCAAATTCGGAGAGCAAGTGAACTTTAAAAATTCAGCAAGACCGACCGTTTTTTTCCACTGCACAAGGTCCTTGTGGGGTCCTTCTTTGGATGATTCTTTTGAATACCTCCAAGAGTGAGCCCTCCATAGTGCATGTATGCATGCCACCTACCCTTGACCTTATTTGGTAGGTCTATAATTGAAGATATTGTTGAGATCATGATATAAGGGAATAGTACAACTAAGAAAATCAAATATTGAGGGGTCTAAAAAATATGTACATGTCAAATATAAATAATATAAGTTGAAAAAATATAAAGGGGTCAAAATAAATCTCTCTCATCATAAGTCTACCATAAAAAAAATGAATATTTTTGGTGGTCTAATTTATGAGAGTAATAGAGAATATATGTAGGAAGGAAAAAATCACAATAGTGAAAAAAATATACACATAAATAGAACTAGTTTTTTTGGATTTTTGTTGGGATGGAGTTACACCAAAAATAAGAGAAGCTTGCATGAAATTACTTTTATATGGAATAAAGAGTATGCAAAATGATAAGAAAAAAAATGGTAATGGTGAGTCAATGTACATAGCATAAATAACACACCATAGGTAGAAATATTTAAATAAATATCACAATAATTATGAAAAATCCTTTTATTTAGGTCCTATATACAATGAAATATTTACACACAAATGGGCCATAATATACTTATATTTTTTATTTTTTTATTTTTTTGGCTCAACTAGCCCAATGACTAGCTAATTGCGGGTTTTTTAAGAAGATATGGGAAAAGTCCCGTGACTCACGCACGCCTATGTACAGTGAAATGGTAGGGATAGCCACAGTGTTTGGGTGATTTTGGTAGGGTGAGGTAACTCACTGTGGCAATTATGGAAAGCCAAAAAACGGCTATTAGTATAATGATTGTGAAGGATGCTTGTGGAGTGCATAAATTAGCTTCTAATGTACTTTCTTCTTGTGATTGGCAACATCTGGACATAGTGCGTGTCCCACTTGTGGCCCTTCCCTTGTGACAGAGAGACCTCCTCTTCTTGAGAAGGTGATCTATCCCAACAACTATTGCTTCCTACCTCCTTCACATCGTAGATATGCTCCCCCTATCAATGGAGTGTAGCCGTTCCATTGGAACATGGCTGATTGGGTGAAGCATTGGGAGGAGCATCATGGTACCTCACCGCCTCCCAATGGGTTGCCAAAGGGTATGTCGAGGTACTCAATCTTCTTGTTGCTCCCCTATTGGGCTTCGTTGAAAATTCAGCACTTATTGGACCCTATGCATGTATTCAAAAATGTTGGGCAAGCTATATGGGATCACATAATTGGCAAGAAGGATTCATTGGGTGCTAAGGAAGATTTAAGAGCCATTAGACGTCTCTCCCCTTCAGCCACGCTCCGCATGGGGGAGCGGGGAAAGATGATTCTCCCAAAAGCACCGTGGATAATGTCAAAGGCAGACCAAGAGCGGACAAAGAAAGTTATTGCATCCATCAGAACTCCAACGGGATATATGCGGTCACTCAAAGGTGCTTTCACAAAAACCAAAAAGGGTGGCTCCACTCAATTGTATGGATTGAAATCCCATGATTGGCATAAAATCCTTCAGGTAAGAGTAGAACAGTTTGTGGTGTCTATGTGTCCTTATATATAGGTTGACATTCACTAAGATGTTTTATTGTTTGTAGTTTGTACTTCCCATAACTATTAGTGGTTGTGGGGACACTAAGGTGAAGGCTGCAATATTCAAAGTGGGTGAGATTGTGAGGTAATGGGTTTTTTTCAAGTACTATATCATGTTTTGCATGCATGAACTTTGGAATTTTTTTTCATCTACTATATAACGTTTTCCCTGTAGATTTATGAGCTCCAAGGAGATAGAAGTAGAAGCCATACCAGTAGCCCATCAGCTAGCAGTAGAGGCACTGTGTGCTATTGAGGATTCATTCCTACGTACAATCCTTGTTAGCCAAATACATCTATTGCTTCACCTTGTTGAGGAGATGGCCATGTATGGGGTGGTTCACTCTAGATGGATGTTCTTCTTGGAGAGATTCTTGAAGACTTTAAAGGATTTTGTTAGATTGAGGTCACAACCGGAGGTATGCAAAATCAATACAATATAGATAGCATTTATACTCTATGGAGTTACTAATAAAAATATGTGGTTTTAATGTTTTCAGGCGAGCATGGCAGAAGGTTGGGTGGTGCAAGAGGCATTTGTGTATGTCTCACAGTATCTCATCACAGTGGATCCATCATTGCCTCGTCTGTGGAGTGAAGAAGAGGATCCTAGGAAGCACTCAACCATTCCCAGTGGAAAAGTCTCACTCTTGGTCATGGATAGAGAGTTTCATGCCATAGTCAACAACTACTCTTTACTGAATGCCACTATCATGACCAAATGGGTCAATATGTACTTGGAAGCCCGCGCAACTAGAGAAAGGGATAGAGATGTATGGAAGAGGTCCCATGGAGGTAGATGTGCACCTCCTTTTCCTAAAGAGCTTGCAAAATATCGTGATTTGATTCAAAGAGAGTGGATCCATAATGCCATGACCAATGCCAAAGCACAAGGAGAACAAATAAGCCCTAAAGAATGGGAGTATGCGCGAGGATGCTTGCGCAAGGTGAGTGTGTATATGTTATGTATGCATGTATGCAAATCACTTAATGAAATGCGATGTAACCTCTTATGTATTGTGATTTTAGGGTCTCATTTTCAACTCCATTTGGTCCGAAGGCCGACATTTTCGCACCCGCGAGATAGATGAGCGTCAGACCACTAATGATTGTGGCGTGATGGAAAACTTTGACACAACAACAGCTGAGGTCAGATATTGTGGTACTATAGAGAGAATAATCAAAGAGAATTTCGGATCTTTTCACAAATTCCTCTTTGAGTGCCGATGGTTTGCGGGTGAGGCCAAAAGACATGAAAATGGGCTCATTATGGTGGATTCCACCCAATTCCATCGGGGAAAAACTGACAACTTGGTGTATCCTAGTAGTTGCGAGCAGGTAATTTAGGCTATGTGCAATTAACTTAAATTAAAAATTTAAGTTATGTATATCAACTTATTCTTTGTGTGTGACGTACAGGTCTTTTATGTGTCATGTATATATCAAAGAAGACTTTGGTATGTCATTCCATTCACGTCGCGGGGTAGATCTGTCTTTGCAGAGACGGACATTGAGCCAGTAATTGATCCCATCATACCATCACCACAAGATGTAGAGGAAGATCGATGTAGTAGAAGTTGAAGAAGGTCAGCCAAGCCTTGCAAATAGTCATCTTGAGGAGGAGGAAGAGGGAGAAAGCGATGATGATTCTATAGGAGGTGATGGAGAGGAGGAAGAATCTCTAAATTTGTTTATTGATTTGAATACTATGGATCTAAATATGGATCCTAGTGCTTGTAGAGATCTTATACAAGATGAGAATTAATAAAACTCTCCATTCTTTCACTTGGTGTAGTATATGATTAATTTGCAAATGTTTCGTTATGTGCTTATGAATAGTATTTGTAATGGTTTTGTTGTGAGTTCAATGATTTATGTATAGAATTTTTGGAGTGAAAGAGAGATTAAGTGAAGTGAGCAAGCATTCTGGAGAGTGTAGGAGTTGTAGTGTGTAAATACATTTTGAGTTGTATTGGATTTAAATGGAAACCCGCGAGAGAGGGAGGGGGGAGGGGGGTCCAGCTTTAGCTGTAATGTGCGTGGCAATATTCGCGGAAATTCACGCGATAATATTTGCGGTAAAGTGCCGCTTGAGCATCAAAAGGATTCTCTCTCCTCATTTTGAATTCCTCTCTCTTGTTTTACGGTAATGGCCCGCGGTAAACACCACGATCTCTCATAGTGTAAGCATGGGTGGAACATAACAAATTGGCTGGCCAAAGAAGATTGGAAGAATGCAAAGAAAGCAGCACACGAGAATCCCGACAACTGCAAGCAACAAAAGGAGGCAGCCAGAGCGCGAGTAGAGGTAGGGAGCTCGCACCACTTGGGGAGCGGCGGGTGGACATCATATGAGGCCGATTTTGTAAGTGTTTTTGCATTGCTCTTTAGGTTTGATAGTTTAGGGTTTAGGGGTTTTTAAATTCTAGCATAATGGATTCTTTGTATGTTTTGACAGTGGTCGTTGACAGGACGTGACCCTACACCGTGCGAGCGCGAGTACGCAAGCAGGAAAGGCTTAAACGCCCTGATGGACATTTTGAGTTCTCGCAACGGCATGGTTAGTATTAGGGTTTACTCTTTTCTATTTGTTGTATTGTTTTATAAACTTCGCTAGTATATGTTTATACTTACAGAAAGCTGTCTTATTGTTTTTTTTTGCAGAATCCGACAGATACGCCGCTTGGACACGATGAAACGTCTGATTAGACGACGTCGGTCTAGCCGTATAGCTAGATAGCATTAGTTTCCTTTTGTCATAGCATATGTATCATGAAATGACGTTTATACGTCTTTTTGAAAACCATGTATATTTTTTCAATAATGACAATGGTGTTGTAACTATTACATTTGCAAAGTTTAACAATCAAGTGATTTTGCCTATGATGTGTACAATTGTCATTGATTTACTTTCATCAATTTACTTTTGTCATTTTTGTATCTTTATTCTGCAAACAATACTATGGATGATAGAATTAATGATTATATTGTCTTGTGGGTGACTACTTTGGGTCTATATCTAAGCTTGCACTTTCTTTCAAAGGTGAATCAATTAATGAAACATTCAATATGGTTGATGAGTGAATGTCCTGCCACCAAAAAAAATTCTCTCGAGCGTCGCTATGACCATCGTTATATAAGGCTCTGCAGTGTTGCTATAAATTTTGCTATAGGTGGCCTATAAACGTCGCTATAGGTGGCCTGTAAACATCGCTACAGGTGGCCTATAAACGTCACTATGATCGTCGCTATAGGCGTCGCTGTATAGCGACATCTATAGCGACGCATATAGAGACGGTTATACCGATGCTCATAGCGACGTTCCCGTATCGACGCTCTTAGCAATGGTCTTAGCGACGCCGGAGAGTATAAAAACCCAATGTATTTCCGTCGCTAACAGCATCACAAGTGCACACAACCTCTTGTAGTGTAATCAGATAGCACTATATTTCTTTTCTCATAGCATGTATAATGAGATGATGTGTGTACGTCATTTTTGTAGCTATTGGTCAGCGATGTATTTTCTCAATAATAACAGTTATGTTGTAACTATTACATTTTGGTTAAAGCTAAACAATCAAGTGATTTTGTCTATGATATATATCATTTTGTCATTGTATTACCTTTTCAATTCACTTTTGTTGAGATACTTTTGTCAGTTTTGCATCTTTATTCTGGAAACTTTATGTTCAATATGGTTGATGAGTGCCCTGCCACCCAAATTTTTTATTTTCGGTTGTCTCTATAGGCGTCTCTATTTTTGGTCCTGCAACATCTCTATACACGTCACTAAATTGAAAAGTGCAGAGCCGCTATATAGCGATGTCTTCTTTGCGACGTTTTTAGCGACGCTTATAGTGACATTGGAAAGAAAAATATCCCCGTGTATTTTCGTCGCTACAATCGTCACAAGTGTGAGGAATCTCTTGTAGTGATTATTGAATCTGCACACACAGCATATACAATGCTATGTAAATCTACTTATGTAGGCCGAGCTAAGAGCCATGTTGTGAGAAAATCTTCGTTATGATAATTGAAGACTTCTATTCTAATTGTGTTAGTATAATTAGCAAAAATTATGAATGATCATATACAAGAAAGACTTTACATAAAAATAGTTCCTTGGTTAAGAATATTTTTCTCCAACTCTTTAAAAATATTTTAAAAATTTAACAAAAACAAAGTTCATGGCATACCTTTTCTCATTTTATCATCCGTGGAAGCGAGCGAGACTGAATGGCCTAGGGTAGAGGAGCCAGTAGAAAGACGGGCCCTTGTTTAGGAACCCGTCCACCCCCAAATAAAAAGTTGAATTTGTGCCAGTTTAGAGACATGCGTTGTTGAGAACTAGCGTGGTTGGTTGGGTCAAAAGCAAATCTGGGCCGTCGGATTGCGAGTTTGAACCTTGCTAGCAGCCTCGACTCTAATTACCCCCCGTGCTGGTGTCTCCTTTGGTACCTGTTATTTTTACACATGAGTGCGTAATTTGCATAGATCTTTGCGTGCGAAGCTTTGTTCGGGATGTCGTTTTGCTGAAGTGTGTTGTCACTCACCGCGTTCATTTGCACCCATCTATGCTTGAAATGCTACAACAAAGTGTTCTAATTGACGGCTCAACTTCGACGCCTCTAAACTGGCTTCTCTACCCTAAATGTAAGATGACTTCTCAAAGTAGCCTTGCTTGTATGCTTTTTGAAATATTCTTCTTAGATGGCCAGGGCAACATCCTACCTAACTAGTACAGCCGACGGGCTTCGCCTGCCTCCCTCTCTCTCTCTCTCTCTCTCTCTCTCTCTCTCTCTCTCTCTCTCTCTCTCTCTCTCTCTCTCTCTCTGCGTCACTGTGCTCCCGGAGCTGCAGACCACACCCACCGTTTGAAGGACATTTTGATGCGTGGCAGGGAGGGGGAACCAAAATTCCCTCCCCTTTTATCCTTAGTATAGATGTTTCTCGTAGTGGGGCATTCAAGAGGATTTCCTATGAATGATTGGCCCCCAAAAAACACTCACAATGTCAAATATTACTGAATGCAAGAGTGAAGCTCAGAACCATACCTTCTCCAACGATGGATCATCATTATTGCCATGAAAGGATGAGAGGAGGGTCTACATTACACTGGAGTAAAGACGGCCTTAGGTTTCTGGAAAAGAAAAATTGTATCTAAATGGAAAGCACAGAACGACCAGTGGTACTGATTAGAATAAAGGGGTAAAAATATTGAAATTGTATAAGGGAGGAGTAAAGGGGTGTTATGTAAAGGGATCAAAGAAGAGATGTTTATTCTTCCTTTTTTTTTGGGGGGGTGGGGTGCATGGAAACATAACTAGGGTTAGACGGAAGCTAAGGGGCTAGAACGTCCCACGTAAGATCAGTGTCCCTGTGAGGTGAGCTATTCTTCAAATGCTCGTCTAGCTCCTCCCATGACCTTGTAGCTGCGAGGCCTGTCCGCACCATTCGATGGGCACCCGTTATTGATCCTAGCCGTCCAATTTCTGCTGGCTGAGCTAGTTGATGATCTGTATCGGCATCTCTGCACTTAGCTGCTGCGGTTAATATAGCTCTAGTACTTTCACACGCATATTGCTCCTTGCATGCCCTGATAGTGAGATGATCGCAGCTGCTGCAACTGGTCACATTCAATCGCCTTCCCCTGCTTTGATTGTCACTATCAATGTCATGTGCAATCAATGCAGCAGTGAGTTTTGTCAATGCATCTCTCCTTATCTTCTCCCACCTTTCAATCCCCATGGCCTGCAGTAGGGCGGCCTGCTGCTGAAACTGACCCATCACATGCATTTTCCTATCGTGACCAGTTTCCTCAAACATGCCTTTCATACGAGCGCATGCAGCCGTGTCTATGGTCAGCTCGGAAGAGGAAGCCGCCAGGAAAGCTGCAGAAAGGCTGTGGTAATGCTGAGTGAGCGCCGGGAAATTGAGTCGCGTGTTCTCACCACGGAGCTGATATGCTGCCTGATCGTATGCGAAAGCAGCTTCCTCTGCAGTCTCGAAGGTTCCTAGCCATAGCCGAGTGCGGTTGCGAGGAAGGCGGATCTCAGCAACCCATTTGCCCCAATGCCTCTGTCTCACCCCCCTGTATACCTTCAAAGGTGCTGCTGCAAGCTGCACCTTCATTGTCTGCGGTGCGTCTGAATCCACCACCTTCATGAAATTATAATTTCGTCCTTCAGAAATCTGCACAGATGAGGCAGTAGCTGGACTACAGCCCACGCGGGTTGCCATGAGCAATAAGGGTGAAGGCTGATCTGCATCTGCTGGGGCTAGATCATGAGTATAATATTGAGAGTCTTTCTTGCAGAAGGATGAGAAAGCAGATCCTGCCGCAGTACTACTCTCAATCTGGAAAATGTTGCTCGTGCTAGTTGTAATCTGTGTATATAAGTCTGTGGGAAAGTGCGCCATCACCGCGGCAACCGGCTGCTGCGGTGTAGGGCATCTGTATAGGTCTACAGCAGACATCTCAAATGCCGCAGTATCTAATTGCAATGGAGGCGCAGGCTGGTGTAGCAATGCGGGCCTAGCTGGCCACTCAGCAACCAATGCTGTAGTGCAAACTTGTTCAGATGCAGCTTCCAGTTCCATGATATAATGGGGGGGTAATGTGGGATCTTGCACAGATGCCTTAGGGTTAGAAGTGGGCGGAGCAGTGTTAGCAAGAGGAGAAAATGGTTCATGATGATCCATACTATTGGAAGGGGATCTCTCAGCATGAAAATCAGCATGGTATGATAATGTACTGTGTGTATCATGGCTACATGAGTAAGGATGAGAAAGGCAGGCAGAAGGTGCGGCGCATGAAGGAGCGGAGCCATGATCATGTGTGTGTGAGCTCAGCTTGCAGCTGCAGATGAGGGGTGATGATGGCACAGACCAGGGCAATGATCTGTCTATTGAAGAGTGCAGAAGCCTTGAGGAAGGTGCCTGACAGGCCTGCATGAAAGCAGCACGCCCGGCCACTTCGTGTGAAAGCGGATCAGGGTCTGATTCAGGGCCATGATCTGTGTGAAAGGGAGGCTGCTGGAGCTGTGCCCGCACATCGTACTGCAGGCCTGCGCAGGATAAGGCTATAGCAGACAGGTCATCGACATGCTTGGTGGCCTCCCCTATTCCCTCAGCACTAGAATCTTTGAGCTTTTCCATGACTGCAGCTCGCAGATCCATGGCGTCCTGTAGCTGCCCTCTCACTAGAGTTCAAGCACCAGCTAGCTGTACTTGATTAAAAGGCACCCCACTCTCTCTCTCTCTCTCTCTCTAGTGGCACATTGTGAACAAACCTCATCTGGTTAATTAAAAAGGGTCTCTTTGGCATTTCCGAGGAAGAAAGTTAACACAATTTTTTTTAGATACAAAGCCTGACAAAGGGTATGTTCATTGTTTGGTACTGTGGTTGAGAGAGAGAGAGAGAGAGAGAGAGAGAGAGAGAGAGAGAGATCAGTAAGCGGGAATTGTATGAAGAGGGCCCAGGCCATGGAAAGAGAGAGAGAGAGAGAGAGAGAGGTATCTGTCATTGTGGGGGGGTTGTGTGTGTGTGTGTGTGTGTGTGTGTGTGTGAGAGAGAGAGAGAGAGAGAGAGAGGGAGCAGTGCAGGTGAACATGGTCACATTGGCCAGGTGTTTCATGTTGTGCAAAATCGATGATGTCTACATTCTACAGTCTTTCGGATACTTTCGAGAACCCTCACACGCGGCTAAAAACCACGTCCTCTATTTTGTTTAAATCTAGCCTCAAATGACAGTATTAATACACGCGGCCCTCTGTCATTCGCTATGTTTTGCACGTCGCTGCCCCAATCTCGCACATGACTTATGTCTCCCTTCTCCACCAAAAATGGCCGAGGCCTCCCCCCTAGGTAATGGTCCCCTCCCAAAACGGTATTTGTAAAAGCTGCTTTGAAATTTGAACAATTTGAACCTTTGGTAAGAGCTGAGTCATGCCATGTGTTATAGCGGTAGCAAGAAGAAAGCTAATTGTAGAAAGTCCTAAAAGCTCTCCATGAATGTAGAAGCCCTCGTTAACACCAGGAGAAAAGGAGGTAATAAGCTATACTTTCGGCAATGAAATTCTCTCCTCGTTTTTAGAAGGATCTCCTCCAATCAGAGATAGGCACAGTCAACATAATTTTCTCCAATGCTACTCCCCCCACTCTAACACATATTTTGGCCTCCTAGAACCAAGCCTTAATGAAAATGGTGAAAAGACATACATCGTTTTTTAATCTTTCTAGACAGCCAGACATGTGGCAAGCTAAATTCATGCTATTTTCAGTTGGAATCATGGCAAACTATGTGTTACGTTGAATTCACACGACGAGATGATCTAGAGAGCAAGAACGTGGGAGATGTCGCGGCATGCCATAATTTTGCAGCTTGTGTGCATTGATTGCACATTGCACTGAAAGGGTTTGCACATAGAGTACTAGTAGGCTTGGCACTGAAAAAGTATATTTTGCGAACTTAGCCCTAAGCTGCCATAAATCTTCCCTACATATGGAGTCCATGTATGGCACAAAAAGGAATCTCAAGTCCATTGCCATCCCTAATTATAATGTCTTGTCCTTCTTGCCCCTTCAGGGCTGTAAGATTCCCGATCTTATAATTAAGAATATATCTCAGAGTAGTTTTGTATTTGATTTTAGAAATTGATTTTTTCTTTTCTTACTTTTTTCTTATGCTTTTGTGCTTTTTAATAATCGAATATTAGTTTGCATCTAGATAGGGCTAGATTTCTAAACGGTAGTCATATTTTTATTAAAAAACGCTTACAAATATACTTTTGACTAAAAAGTAGAGAAAGCAAGTTGCTTTTATGTAAAACCATGATTCTATTTTTAATTTTTTTTAATTACATTGGCTCTTGCATTAATTTAACAACTCCTCCAATAAGACCCATGAGAAACCGCTAGTAGGAAAATACTATAGTTCACACAAGTAAAATTGTAAATCATGTCTTTTGAGACCTATGACAAGAAAATGTAATCATTATGGGAGGATACATTTACATCCCACAAGACTAGGTTCTATAAACTAAACTAGTTTCACCAGAAAAGCTTGTTTTGGTCAAAAAATGCTAGTTTTCAGTCCAAACTAGGTCGTTTCTATTACATGGACATCCAATGTGAACCCTGGAGCTGAATATGAATATAGGTTGAGAAACAAGGTAGTTGTGCCCTTTATTCATGAGGCCTCATCCTCTTGTTGTAGAGGCTTGTTGAGCATGCATCATATGTCGCACGCAAAGCTTGTGATTTTCCCCATCGTTTCCTCCCATTTTTGTGGCCTTCCTTAACTTCTCACATCTGTTAGGAGTACTTTCACATATGTAGCTACTCTCTTGAATCAACTGAAGGCATCAAGGAAATAAGAAGAAGACTCATAATGTATGCATGTTGTAGTTTTTCATCTCCGTCACCATAGCTCCTTTTATGCGTATAGATATGAAGATCTATTTGTGTAGCTATCTATTATGCCTATAGATATGAAGATCTCACTACAAAGACTTTTTCTTCCATCTCTATGCACAACTATACATTTCTCTACTATCTTCAATTGAAAAGCTATATACACATGTTGTACATTTGCTAGCTTCTTTCCATCTTGAGTTTTCTTGAACTCCAAGATTCTCCCCTTCCAATTGTGTGCCCAAGAAGCCATGTATCTCCTTAAGACCTTGTGTGCATCTCTTGAACTTGGTTGCATTGTCACCCACATAAATGGCTTGTACTTGATAGCAACCACTAACCACTATCATTTTTCACATTGTTGTAGGATATTAAATAACATTCCTCGGTCATTGATCACCTGGGGAAGCCATGAAAGGAAATGCAACACCGCATGCACAAACAAATTAAAAACTACTTCATGTACACTCTGATTCTTAGCTGCAAAGTTAAGATGCATGCAAAGACAAACAATGACACCGATACAAGGCTCCACATACAAGTTGGAAACCAATAGCAATATAGTAAGCATAGCTATGCAAAAATTGGAAATAGCTTAATGTTCTTACCAAACGACGATCCAATGCTTGAGAAGAGAACTGATCTTCAAAAATAAGTTGTGTGGGAGAGACCATTTTTGGGGTAACTTGATGGGGAAGAAGGGATAGTAGGGAAGATGTTAAGGAAAGTAAACCCTCTCAAGAGAGAAACTCTAGATGCAACCTATGCTTTATATCTATAGCTCTAGGGAGACGAGTGAAGGTGATGTTCATAGAGCAGCAGTGGAGAACTTCAATAGGGGTGGTTTTCATTGAGGAGAAAGTTATTGGAATTGATTGATAGCTTGAGGAGGGAAGTGAGGCACAACAAACCACTTCTACAAGAGGCATTTGGGAGGAGAAAGTAATTTTGAAGAAGGAGATGCAGGATGCACAACTAGAGTTGAGAGAGGATAGAGTGGAGAGAGGACAGAGGGAATGATCAACACATTGTTGTGCCGTGGCATGTGCATAATGTCAAACTAAAATAATATCTACCTTATTCTTAATGCTTTTGGTACATGGGACCAAATGCTACAATGTACATAGTGTGATATATGCAAAAACGGATGCCACGATCGTAATTATTTATATACCTTACCGAGGAGTTGAGGCACTAGACGTGGAGCTGATGCATGTTTAATCACATTAGGGAAACTTTAGGCTCATTTTCACTTGCTAGAGCTAGAGAGAGAGAGAGAGAGAGAGAGAGAGAGTTGACTTCTGGTTTCTTTCTTGCCATGGATATTTCGGACCACCACAACCCACCAGATTTGATAGGTATGCTTGTCTACCAACCCCTTAACAAATATATGTTGCCCATACTACATAAAAAAGCCCAGAATGTCTGTAAAGATCAGATCAAAGTTGCACACTCTGCAAACTATCAAAGGCCACTAATCTGGGAGAGCAATCAATCCGTAGGAATAACCATGTATACATAGAAGGAGTAGTAAGTATCTAATCTCATGTATGGTCGTAAGATTGACATGAGGAGCAGAGATTGATTACTAGCACTATGTATAGAAAACATATTGTGATGCATACATATGTCAAAAGGGATAGTTTGAGGAGGGTGAGTAGAATAAAAGACGTCGATAAAGGTAAAATTTGAGAAAAATTTGATAGAAACCATCGCCGAAAATTTGTGGGATCTATCAAACAAGTCTTAAAAAGGTGACTTGTTATCAAAGAGAGACAATGGGATAACCAACTAGCAAAAATTTCAGCCTCCTGGGATAATACCCTTAAACAAAATTACATTTTTTTCTTTTTCTTTTTTAAACAAGCATTGCAAGTAGCAATCACTTGGAGCACCAGCTAGAATTCCTCGATTCACTACCGCTTCTATTTTTTCGGCCATGGTTGCAGCGGCGCCACTACCCTTGCAATTTGTTGTAGCACAGTAGCACCAATTGTGCTAAGAAGTGCATACTAAAGCTGTGGTACGCAAAGTCACTGACTACCAACAACACAAATGACCACCAATGCCTGTCCATCAACCCTTGCATGGCGGTTGCAACACATTTTCCACAAGCCGTCATCAACTAGACCTTTATGACCCACACTAACGACATCAAGGCTCATATGCCATCACTTATTTTTTCTACAGACACAATTAAAGAGAGCTTACCAACCCTCTCGCTCTAGCATGTTGTCCTTGACCACTTGCTATAGATCCACCCACTTCCCATGCAAAGGCGCCCCCACTATTCTCTCTTAGCGCTAACAACCACCCTCATCCAAATCTCCATGCGCAAGCCACTCACTCACACATCCAATACTTAACTCTATCTTTCTTGCTTGCACCACCATTGGGTAGTTCCAAAATGGTGGAACTGTCGCACCTACACTGGGAGTCACCGCCATGCATCCCATCGACTACCCACTTTTCTCCCTACATGCTTGCCTTAGCAGCAAAAGATCGGCTCCAACTACCGTTGGACTACCCCTGCCAACCTTTCATGCAGTCAAAGGACGGCCCAACTTGTCACCCACACTCATTTCCCTTCTCACCTCAATAGCCTCCCCTCTCTCACCCTCTCTCTCTCTCTCTCTCTCTCTCTCTCTCTCTCTCTCTTTCCCCCCCCTCTCTCTCTATTGTGTGTTCCCAATCCATGCAGAGGGTGGCTACCTACTCTCTCTCTATCCCTCCTTATAGAGAATCTCTTGGGATTCCTCCTCACCCTTATGTTCCCCCATATCCTGATCGTGCTCTCCTCCCATGATTTGCCTTTGCCCCCCAAGGCTCACCTTCCTACGCTACCTAACATGGCATGGCAATGAAGCCACCGTTGTTATATCTGCTACATCTCTCTGTCTTCCCCCTCCCATTGCAACTACTTAGAGAGGTGGACATTGCGGAAGTCTTCAATGATTGCTGCAATAGTCTCTCTCTCTCTCTCTCTCTCTCTCTCTCTCTCTCTCTCTCTCTCTCTCTCTCTCTCTCTCTCTCTCTCTCTCTCTCTCAGCCGTTTTTTGACCTAGTAGACAGCAGTCCACTCTTTTGATCATAACTTCTTCATCCGAACTCCGATTTGGGTGATCTATAGCCTCAATCGAAGAGCACGAAGTCCTCTACGCATTGATGTAAAGACAGAAATTTTCAGAGTTATGGAAGGAATTTCTGTAGCAGCATTTCCGAAGTGAACAGGTTCAACAAAATTGATTCTCATCTCCTATTTTACATACAATGTCTTACGGCACTCGCAAGGGTTCTTCTTCTTCAACAAGGTCCACAACCATTGTGGAAAATGATCCAAAATCTCCTAAGTGTGGAGATAGCAACACAACCACCCAACCAACGACATCAGAAACCATGATCATGGCGTACTTGGTATCATTGCAAGAAATCGTAAACAAACAAGGCGAAGACTTACGAGCACTTGCAATGGAGAATGGCACACTAAGGGTACTTGTGGTTGAGAATGAGAATCTCAAGAGGACTCTTGAGATGCAAACAACACGTTTGATGCAACTTGAAGAGGAAGTCAAGGACTGTAAACGCTCTCTTGTGGACTTGAATGCTTTGAAGGAGCGAATGAGCAAAGTAGAGCATGACCATGTATTGAAAGAGGAGAAATTTGACACTATGAGCCGGGATGTATGCGACATGAAAAAGGTATGCACAAACAAGTCTTGGGTTGATGTATGTGGTAGCAATGTGGTTTCTAATTCCTCACTCATGCAAGCTATGGTTCAAACAAAGAATGTTGAGAATGTGGATGTGGAGGAGTTGAAGGAACAGGAGCGACGTTCCAAGAACATTGTTATTCGTGGAATTCCCGAAGAGAAGTTAGAGACACCTCCTTCTCTTGCCATTGTTATTGAAGATTTCTTCAAAACCCACTTTGGCATGTCCGGAGTTATGGTCTATGGAGCACATAGAGTGGGGAAGCAAGGAGCTCTTCGCTCCGGAGAACGGCCAATTGTATGCACCATGCCGGATGAGACCAAGCGAAAGATTATCCTTGATAATAGTTGGATCTATTTGAGGGATACAAAATGTTTTTTATGTGAAGATCGCACTATTAAGCAACAAAATATGCGTCGCAAGGCATATGAGGAAAAGAATAATAAAAACAAGGAGATCTCTAGCTCATGAAGAAAATGTGCCCAAGGAAGAGGCAAGTCTCTCAAGCAACTAGGGATGCGTGACCTATGAGACCGAGTTACAATTGAAAATATGCTTTTGAAATTGTAATGGATACCCATGGAATGCGGGGGTTGGCATTGATGAACTAACAAGCAAAGCCGATGTTGTACTTCTTGTTGAAACTTGGGAGCATGATACACAAAGGATTAACGGCTTGGAGGATTACAATGTACATTCATTGATGTGGTCAAAGAATCTCAAGCAACGAAGAGGACAAGGAGGGTTAGCATGTATGGTTAAGAAAGGATTGGAAGATTTTGTATCAATTGTGAAAGATGACAAGTACAAACGTTAGAAGAAGATGGGAAGTAAAGCAACAAGAATTTCAAGTCCAAGAAAAGGCACATGCATGTGGAAGATTTTGGAGAAACTTGAGAGGCAAGCGGGTTGAGAATTTTGGTAACTTGAGTCTAGTGGATATGTACATACATTGTAGGCAATTATATGAGCAAGCAAATACTGAAAAAATGTCATTTTATGGTTCACTCCCATGTATGCCGTCTTTTTTTACTATTGAGGATGTATGCGGTGGGCTTGAAAAGTTGGCCACTCGCAAAGCGGGAGATCTTCAAGGTATCAAGCTGGAGATGATCAAATGGACGGGAGATTTTACCCATGAGTGGATGTGTGATATGTTCAACCTTGCACTTCAACATGGTATGCCTTATGATTGGAGTACTAATTGGGTTAAGCCTTTGCATAAAGGAGGGGATGTAAATAATGTAAGCAACTACCAGACTATAATGATTGGGTCTCTTATGGCAAAGTTGTTTGGGTGCATAATGGAGATGAAATTGAGTGATTGGGCTGAAGAGAATGACAAGCGTGCAAAGGGACAAGCGGGTTTTCGTCGATGCCATAGCACCATTGATCATCTTGTCACTCTTCGTGTTCTCATGGAGGAAAGTCGGTTGAAATTCAAGCGATTGTATTGTTGTTTTGTGGACTTTAAGAAAGCCTTTGATATGATTCCATGTAACAATTTGTGGAGAAGGATGGAAGAACTCCAAGTGCCAAGTGAGTTTATGCTTGCGGTTTCTCGAATCTATGAGAAGGTGATTTGTCAATTGCGCATGGGAAGAGAAATTTCAAAAATTTTTGTAAGCACTATTGGGGTTAAACAAGGATGCCTATTGTCACCAACTCTCTTTGGTCTATGCATCGATCAATTGGAACAAATGGTACTTGACTTTATGCAAGAAGAAGGCATTGAAGAGGTCACTATTTGCAATGTGGTAATCATGCTTTTGTTGTATGCGGATGATGTAGTCCTTCTAGCACACACTTTAGAAGATGCACAAAAGCTTATGGTTGTCCTTGAGAACTTTTGCTTGCATAGTGGGCTGATTGTAAATGAATCTAAAACAAAGGTTATGCTTGTGAAAACCAACCATAAGGAGAAGCCATGCATTGTGTACAACAACGAGACACTTGAAGTTGTTGAGAGCTTTAAGTACCTTGGCCTTGAGGTTCCATCCAATCACAAGTGGCATGAATGTGCTATGCGTCGTTTGGAAGCGGGAAAGAGAGCATATTATGCATTTGAGAACATGTGTAATGCGGGAAACATCAAGTGTTGGGTTCTCAAGAAGTATCTTTTTGATGCATTGGTGACACCGGTTCTTCTTTATGGAGTTGAAGTGTGGGGCAGGAGCATCTCAAAGTCTACTTGGAAAGAGTTTGAGAATGTCCAAAAGCATTTTCTTACAAACTTTCTCCAAGTTAAGACACAAACACCATATATGCTCCTACTTCTTGAGTCGGGATCTCTTCCAATTGAGGTTATGGGCATGGAAAGGGTTGTGGAGTACATGATAAAGATGCGTCAAAACCCCTCACATCGACTTCCTACAATTGCATGGGAAGCAAGCAAAAAAGTTCAAAAGACGCATAAAAGCAAGATCTTGAGCACGGGATGGATGCAAGACATAAAGAAGTGGTTTGGGAGATGGGATGCATTACACTTGCTACATGATGCTTCAATTGACTCTCAAGTGAATGAAGCTTTTCTACAACGCCAATGTATGACGGCTTGGGGGAGAAATCCGGTGGGTCACACTTCATACATTACACCACCTATATTGCCCCCAACTACAAAACCATGTTCTTCGCTGAGAGAGGAAACCATACTCACGCTTACATGCTTGAGCCTATTCCCTTGTCCGCGATACGCACTATCGCAGCAATTCGGCTTAGCTCCCATTTCCTTCGATGTGAGATAGGGCGTTGGGGCAATGGAGAAGAGTCAAATCGATTGTGCACATTATGCTCACTGCAAGTTCAAGAGTCTGAGTACCACACACTACTAGAGTGCTCAGCTTTTGATCACATCCAAACTTGCTTCTCTCACATTTTCAGCCATAACTTAGACCTACACACTTTCCTCTCCCAGCCAAAGTGTGGGCTCTCCATTGCGACTCTCATCACTACAATTTTGGAGCATCGAGAGTCACTCATGAGCCATACACATACTACATCACATGTAACTTTGGTCCCATAGGTCATATTTGACCTCCGAGGACGATAATAAAATCTCTCTCTCTCTCTCTCTCTCTCTCTCTCTCTCTCTCTCTCTCTCTCTATATATATATATATATATATATATATATATATATATATATATATATATATATATATATATATATATATATATATATATATATATATATATATATATATATATATATATATATATATATATATATATATATATATACAGAGGCGGACATTGACGACGCTCTTTAGTGACTGATGCAATACTTTCTCCGACAACGTTGCCTGTTGCCGAGCATTCTCAAGCATTGAAGATAATGATGATGATTTTAGGCTTTTGGCTTTAGTTTCACATTTTACTTCATTTTATTTTGTACTTAGACATTGTAATTGAATCCACCAAGATTATATCCTTTTAATCTCAAAAAGACTGACCTTTTGAAGACGTTTAATCTAACATTTCATTTCATCTCTCTCTCTCTCTCTCTCTCTCTCTCTCTCTCTCTCTCTCTCTCTCTCTCTCTCTCTCTCTCTCTCTCTCTCTCTCTCTCTCTCTCTCTCTCTCCTTTCCTCTTGGTCGATGGTCGATGGCATGGGGACATCAATAAAGTTCTTCGGTGACCAATACAATACTTTCTCGGACAACGCCCGATGCTGGGCATGCACTTGCACTGATGATGATCATGAAAATTTTAATATGATGATTATAGGCTTGTAGTTTCCATTTTTTCACTTTACTTCATTTTATTTTAATCCATAGGCATTGGTTTAGATCCATAAAGATTGTATCACCGTGGTCTCATAGGCCTTTTAAAGAAGGTTAGTATAACATTTCATTTCATTTCTCTTTCTCTTTCCCCCTCCCACTAAGACTCCCTACATAGGTGGACATTGACGAACCTAGTTGTCAATGACCGGTGCAATACTTTCTCACACAACGCCCTTTGCAAGATATCCTTCGGCATTGACGATGATGATACTGATCTTCATCACGATTTTAGGCTTTTGGTTTTAGTATTTTGGTATTTCATTGTACTTCATTTTATTTTATTTTATTTTTTGTTTGTACCCATGCAGGCATTAGAATAGATACACAAGGATTGTATCAGTTTGCTCCCATATGTAATTTTAGCATTTTGAAGACGGTTAATATAACATTTCATTCCATTTTCTCTCTCTGTTCTCCACCTTAACCAAACTGCGGGCCCTACCTTTGTATTTGATTGTTCACAACCTCGCAAGTTGCTTTTTGACACCCACACACACTCACTTGTCAATTTGAATGCTATACGTGCGTACACACACACACACACACACACACGCACACACACATCGTGGGTGTCTTGTTAATGCGCAAACCGGAATCTCTACTTGATGGATCCTTCTTTTTTTACTCAAACTAATTAGACATTTACTTCACCCTAATTTTGAATGAAAGGGCTATACCTCGTGTGGTCTACATTATCTGAGTTTTAAGGCATTATTTAGCTTAGTGTACAAGCTACAAACTCCCATACTTCCTACTATAAGTTTAAACAAGAAGCTTAAGTATGTGGTTTTGCCAGGCATTCTCTTGATGCACAAAAAACCTAGATTATCTTACATAATTTTATGTCTAACTGGAAATGTATGTCATAAATGGAGACTTCTAAGAAAGAGCAGCTACGATCGATCAAATTAATTTTGCCTTGTTTTTTGTCTAGTGTTTATAGTATGGCCTTTACATGATAACTAAACACTAGCCAATTTCCTTTAAATAATTAAAATTAAAAAATAATAAAAATAATAAAAATAATAAAAATAATAGAGACAACAGTTTGCAATATCATGAGGATTGCTTCATTTAGTAGATGTCTATAAGTAATCGGTGTAATTTTATCTCTTACATGGCGCTATACAATCAAATCGGATCTGGGTTCCTACATTTTCTGTTTGTTTGTGACTATTAGTTTATCTTTGCTATTCACTTAGAAAAGCAAAATTTTTCTTCTCGCTAAGTTGTCTCACATTTCTGTTTTTCCAAGGTTATGGATAACATTTTTTATTTGTGTTCCAGCTTAATTATTATAAACTTTGCGATTGTCAAGTCAAGGTGCCAACATTGTACGTTCTAAAAGTGTAATCAAACACTAATATTGAATCAAATTCTAGATAGGCAGGATATTATGTATTTCATTGCAAATTACTAACACAAAATTAACACATTTTGGATTTGTTAACTATACTTTGGTGTAAGTTTGACAGTTGTAGCTCTCTCTTACTTGAGCCTCTCTCCACACGCACACACTGGTAGCTATATTTTCCAATGCAATGTACCATCCAGTAAGCTATGTAGATACTCACACGAACTGAGGTACTTTGCATTAATCAACAACACTTTGTACGTCCTTTAATATACTCTAAAGTGGTGTCACATAGAAAGTAAATTGTTTTGTCTTTTATGTCTTGTCGGGTCGATTGGTCACATGCACACAAGTTTGTCAATTAAGGTAGTGTGAAAAGGCTCATCCTAGTGTAGATTCGTCGATTTAGGCAACACCAGTTGTCGTGCACATCCGTTAATTTAGGCAACACACCGTTAAACTATAGATTCATTATTTTACACAAAATTAAATGCAGATCTGCTGATTTAGACAGCATTAGTGTAGATTCAGCGATTTAGGCAACACGTCTTATTGGTGTAGATTCATCAATTTAGGCAACACTGATCACAAAGTTGTGTTGTAGTGGCTGGCCACCACTGTCCTTAGTATGATTTTGTTACCTGGTATACGTACAAACTGAAAATTTTGGGTTTGGATTATATTTGGAATTGGAATTGGAGTTGGATTTACTATATGATGATTTTTTGTTGCAACAATATTTATGGAATTGAACTTGAGATTGATCAGAATTGCTTATTGAATGATGAGTGTGACCAATGATATCTTGAATCATAAAGGTATGACATATACTGCTTATTCTAGTGGTATGGGACACTAGCTAGAATAGGTAGTATGTGGATGACATCAGGCATAAGCAATGTTGTTTAATTTAATAAATTTTTCTTTTACTATGTGATATTTTGACACAAAATACTAATCACTATTTTTTACAAGTATTGTTTGTAGATTTATACTTTGCAACTGAGGAAAGTTGCTTTCCAATGGAGAGGTATGTAATGGAATTAATATTTTGATATTTACTTCAGCTGACAGGTGGAAAAGGCTTGACCGAGCTAGGCCTATGTGAACATAAATATATTTTATGTACATTTTATTATTCAAGTGCTCTTTGTGAGCTTTGGCCATTTATGAACAAACGGCCAGTTTGTACTCACTTTGCCCAGTCAAGGAATCTATAAAGTAAATATGTGCAAGAGGGAAATGGTCACTCCTGCACGGGGGGAGATTGCACCCAACGCTTGTGTTATTCTTCTCTCGTCTCCACTCTTCTCTCTTGTCGTGCCAACATAGCACTTCACTCTAGGAGGTGCGCTTGCACGTTCTCTCTCACTCTCCCATGTTACCATATACATGTGGTAGTGATGTGTGTGAACACACTAGGACCGTCGGGGCATTTTTTCCCTTTTTAGGAGGTTTTTTCCCCCATGCATTGTATATCCGCCCATCACTCTAGGGCTATCTATCTTTCCATTGCACACTAAGTAACACACTCTCTATTGTGTGCCTTGAGCTTCCTTCATCTTCTCCAAGCTGTGTGTGTTTCTCTGCAACCCTAATTCCAACAATTGGTATTAGAGCAGGTCACGTCCTCCCGGGCTTAGTCGCCAGCTGCTCCAGCACACGCCTGCTCACTTTCTCTGATTTCAGTGAGCTTTGGCGAGCGTTCGTAGGTCGACAAATATTTTGGGACAGCTCGAAGAGCTGGGTCTGCTCAGAATTTTGATTTGGGCTCATTTCGGCCTCCGTTTCCACTACAGGCAATACTGCACAGGCTATTTCGTCATTTTGTGCAGAATTTTTGTCAGTGCCGTTTTCAGCATAACAGGTGCCTTATAGTCTTCTACGGTTTGTGCTATATAGCACAGGTTGTTCCCGCTCCGTTTCTCCTATTTTCGGGCAGCTTTCACATCAGGTGCAGCATTTACCATGGCTGACAACAACAACACAGATGTGTTCAAGATGTTTGCTGCTGAGGATAGGTTGGATGGGAACAACTACCCTATGTGGGCTTATATGATGCAACATGTTCTTGTGTCAAAGGGTGTCTTGAACATTGTGCAGGGCATTGATGTACGTCATGGTTCTGAGGATGTAGGCGATGTTGAGGATGTTGCAGGTCTTGCTGCAAGGATTGCAGCTGTTAGAGTTGTTTTGTCTACGACAGAACAAGCTCGTTGGGATGTTAAGGATACGCATGCTCATGCATTGATTGCGTTGTCTGTGAAGCGCACCATTGTTCCTCACATTCGTTCAGCAAAATCTGCAAAACAGACTTGGGATATTTTAGCAGGTCTTTATGCAAGCCGCAATGAGGCTAAAATTGCTTTGCTGCGTAAAGAGCTGGAGTCGAAGATTATGCATGAGGAAGATGATATGGACACTTTCCTTGCTAGTGTAAAGGATATCAATGAGCAGCTTACTTTTGCAGGTGAAGTCATTTCAAACAGTTCCCTTGTGCAGACTGTTCTTGATGCCTTACCAGATTCCTACCAGACTTTTGCTAGTACTTGGAGACTGATGACCCAAGGAAATCCTGAAGTTGTCAAGTTTGATGGATTATGCACATTGCTGTTGCAAGAGTCACTTTCCAGAAAAAACAGGACTAGGCAGCGTGTAGTTTAACAGGCTTTTATTGCTTCTCAAAGAAAGGGTGGTAACAGTAATGTAGCCACTTCTTATGGTTCTGCTGCGAGTGGCAAAAATTATGTTCCTAATGCTTGTGCTGGCAGTACTTCGTCTTGCAATTCTGGTGATAAGGGCAAAAAGAAGATGCGTTGCCATTATTGTAAAGGCAATGATCACTTGATCAAGTCGTGTCCTAAGTTGAAGGCCAAAGAGGCTAAGAAGAAAGAGGGTGGTTCCACTGCAAATGCTGGTTCCACTACAAATGCAACCATTGTTGAGTCTTCTGTGAAAGGAGACTGTGTTGCTGATGTTGATGCAGAATGGGCTTTTAGCGCAGAGTGCACTTACAATCCTGCTGTCCATGATGCATGCTTGTCAGTTGTTGCTGCAGATTCACATGTGTGGTATTTCGATAGTGGTGCTACAAAGCACATTACCTCACATCGTGAATTGTTTACCTCTCTTGAGTTTGTCCCTCATGGGAATTCAGCCACTTGTGCCAGCAACGCCTCTTATCCAGTTCAGGGAGTTGGAAAGATTATGCTCACTGCTGCTAATGGCAGTTCCTTCACACTTGTTGATGCACTTTATGTACCTAGGATCAAGAAGAATCTCTTGTCTGTATCCGCACTTGCTAGACTTGGACTTGTAGTCAAATTTGTGGATGACAGATGTACAGTTCATGATCTCTGTTTTGGTGATGAAATTGTTGCATCTGGCCTTTTGTGTCGTGGGCTGTATAAGCTCACTTTGTATGACAAGTGTGGACAAAATTTTGCAAGTGTTGTTGCAGATTCAAGGGCTATTTCAAATGCAAAACTTTGGCATGCACGTTTTGGTCATCTGAATTTTGCCAATTTGCTGTGTTTGCAGAAATCTGATATAGTTGCTTCTTTGCCGCCTCTTGAAGCACCTGTCAAACATGTTTGTGAAGGCTGTATTTTGGGTAAGATACAGCGTTCTAAATTTCCAAAGGATGGTTCAGTTTGGGCCACATGCAGGTTGTAGCTTGTGCATAGTGATGTTTGTGGGCCCATGCAAACTCCATCCTTGGGCAATTACCTGTACTTCGTGACTTTCATAGATGATTACTCCAGGCATGCATGGGTATTTCCGCTTAAAGAGAAGTCCAAAGTTTTTATGTGCTTCAAACAATTTCTGGCTATGGCTGAAAATCTCTCGAAATGTACTATGGGCACCCTCCGTTCCGATTGAGGGGGGGAGTATAGGTCTCATGAATTTAATGCATTTCTAGCTAGTTGTGGGATAAAACACCAATGTACAGTGCCTTATACACCTCAGCAAAATGGTGTCGCTGAGAGGAAAAACAGGTCACTGACGGAAATGGCACGATGTATGGTCAAAAGTCAAGCTTTGCCGCATTCTTTTTGGCTTGAGGCCATTATGTGTGCCACTTATGTACTTAACAGGTGTCCTACGAAAGCTTTGCAGTATATTACTCCATATGAAGCATGGCATGATAGAAAACATTCTATTGAGCACATGCTGTTTTTGGCTGTTTGGCATATGCTTTGGTGCCACAAGTGCAGCGTAGAAAACTGGATGATAAGGCTGTCAAATGTATTTTTGTTGGTTATAGTGCTGAAAGCAAAGGTTATAGGTTGTACCATCCGCAAAAAAAACATATTTTGGTTTCTCGGGATGTAGTGTTTGTGGATGATTCTGTTCAGCCCTTGTTGTCATGTACTACAGACAATAATGTAAGCTCACATGACATTTATGACACTTTGTTGCCTCTTTTCAGTAGTGGAAATACGAATGTAAGTTCCAATGAGGCAAATGTACAGCCTATGGGGATTTCTAAAAATGTTTTAGATCAGCCTATTACTGATGTAGATGTACATGATGTACTTGATGAGGAAAGGGCTGAAAATGAGCAGGCTAGAGGTATGCAAAAATGGCTGGTGCACACTTTGCGTGACAGTAAATTGGATGCACCTTTGTCTAGTCGTACTCGTTCAGGCTCTCGCCATGCATCTTATGCATCAGATTGTTATGCTTTGGCTGTGTCTAACTTACATGATGTTGAGGAGCCTTTGACTTTTGATGAAGCACAAAATTCAGAAAATTGGATGGCTGCCATGCAATCAGAATATGATGCACTTATAGAAAATGACACGTGGACTTTATGTGATTTGCCTCTTGGCAAAAAGGCCATTGGTACGAAGTGGGTTTACAAGTTGAAACGCAAGCCGGATGGTGAGATCGGTCGCCATAAGGCTCGACTTGTTGCAAAGGGTTATGCACAGCAAAAAGGCATAGATTATGAAGAGACTTTTGCTCCCACTTGCCGTATGACTACTGTGCGTTTTCTATGTGCATTGGCAGCTCATTTTGGTTGGGATGTACATAAATCAGACATTGTTACTGCTTTCTTGAATGGTGACATATTTGAGGAAGTTTATGTAACGCAGCCTCGCGGTTTTGTCATAAAAGGACAAGAGGACAAAGTGTGCAAATGTAAGAAGGCTTTGGATGGGTTGAAACAATCTCCTCGTGCTTGGTATGAGAAAGCTGACACTTATTTGGTTAAACGAGGCTTTCGTAACAGTCCAACAGAAAGCCAATTGTATGTAAAGCGTGAGGATGATGTATTTCTCATTGTGGTTCTTTATGTCGATGATTTGTTGATCATTGGACCAAATAAGAGACATATTGCTGAATTTAAGGCTGATTTAAATGCTACTTTCAAGATGAAAGATTTGGGACTGTTGCATCATTATTTGGGTATACACTTTAAGCAGTGTGATGGTGGTATTTCCTTGTGTCAGAAAAGTTACATAGAGACATTGCTATGTAAGTTTGGACTTGAGGATTGCAAACCTATTGCCACTCCCATGGAAATAGGTTTGAAGTTGAGTCCACATGATGCTAGTGATCCTTCTCATGCCACTCTTTACCAAACTGTTGTTGGCTGCCTCATTTATGTATGCAACACGAGGCCGGATATTCATTTTGCAGTCTCACAGGTCAGCAGATTTATGCATAGCCCAGGGTCTAAGCATGTTGGAATTAGGGTTGCAGAGAAACACACACAGCTTGGAGAAGACAAAGGAAGCCCAAGGCACACAATAGAGAGTATGTTACTTAGTGTGCAATGGAAAGATAGATAGCCCTAGAGTGATCGGCATATATACAATACACGGGGGGGAAAACCTCCTAAAGAGGGAAAAAATGCCCCGGCAGTCCTAGTGTGTTCACACACATCACTACCACATGTATATGGTAACAAATCCCCCCTGGAGTAATGCGGTGAACGAGAGCTGGCACATGAGTAAAGGGAAGTGCCATGCCCTGAGGACAGGATCAGTCTACAAAGGGGAGTAAGCCCAAAGCTTTGCAGAAAGCTTCAAGCTTCTCACGAGACAATGCCTTTGTGAAAAGATCTGCAAGGTTGTCCTGTGTTGGCACATAAGCCAAGCTGATCTCTCCTACTGAGAGCCTCTCCCTGACATAGTGGTAATGCACCTCAATGTTCTTTGTGCGAGCATGAAAAACTGGGTTCCTTGCAACTGCCAATGCGCTCTGACTGTCAGTGTAGATAGTGTTGGCAGTGTCCTATCCAACATCCAAATCAGCCATAAGGCGTCTGAGCCATACACACTCAATCGTAGCTGTGAAGACTGCCCTGTACTCAGCCTCACAACTCGAAGTGGCCATAGTAGGTTGCTTCTTGCTCAACCATGATATACATAAACTGCCAAGCATGAAACAAAAACCACTTGTGGACACTCTTGTGTCAAAACAACCATACCAATCTGAGTCCGAAAAAGCATGTAAGTCTCGCGGCAATGATCCCCCCTTGGGATAAAACAAGCCAAGATGTAAAGTGCCACTAAGGTAGCGGAAAATCATCTTGACAGCCTGCCAATGCTTAGACCCTGGGCTATGCATAAATCTGCTGACCTGTGAGACTGCAAACTGAATATCTGGCCTCGTGTTGCACACATAAATGAGGCATCCAACAGCAGTTTGGTAAAGAGTGACATCAGCAGGATCACCAGCATCATGTAGACTCAACTTCAAACTTTTTTCCATGGGAGTGGCAATAGGTTTGCAATCCTCAAGTCCAAACTTACATAGCAATGTCTCTATGTAACTTTTCTGACACAAGGCAATACCACCATCACACTGCTTAAATTGTATACCCAAGTAATGATGCAACAGCCCCAGATCTTTCATCTTGAAAGTAGCATTCAAATCAGCCTTAAAGTCAGCAATATGTCTCTCATTTGGTCCAGTGATCAGCAAATCATCAACATAAAGAACCACGATGAGAAATACATCACCCTCACGCTTTACATACAATGTGCTTTCTGTTGGACTATTACGAAAGCCTTGTTTGATCACCAAATGAGTGTCAGCTTTCTCATACCAAGCATGAGGAGATTGCTTCAACCCATACAAAGCCTTCTTACATTTGCACACTTTGTCCTCTTGTCCTTTTATGACAAAACCGCGAGGCTGCGTTACATAAACTTCCTCAAATATGTCACCATTCAAGAAAGCATTAACAATGTCTGATTGATGTACATCCCAACCAAAATGAGCTGCCAATGCACATAGAAAACGCAAAGTAGTCATACGACAAGTGGGAGAAAAATTCTCTTCATAATCTATTTCTTTTTGTTGTGCATAACCCTTTGCAACAAGTCAAGCCTTATGGCGATCGATCTCACCAAGCGGCTTGCGTTTCAACTTGTAAACCCACTTCGTACCAATGGCCTTTTTGCCAAGAGGCAAATCACATAAAGTCCATGTGTCATTTTCTATAAGTGCATCATATTCTGATTGCAAGGCAGCCATCCAATTTTCTCAATTTTGTGCTTCATCAAAAGTCAGAGGCTCCTCAACATCATGTAAGGTAGACATAGCCAAAGCATAACAATCTGATGCATAAGATGCATGGCAAGAGCCTGAACGAGTACGACTAGACAAAGGTGCATCCAATTTACTGTCACGCAAAGTGTGCACTAGCCATTTTGGCATACCTCTAGCCTGCTCATTTTCAGCCCTTTCCTCATCAAGTACATCATGTACATCTGCATCAATAATAGGCTGATCTACGACATTTTCAAAAACCCCCATACGCTGTACATTTGCCTCATTGGAACTTACATTCGTATTTCCACCACTGAAAAGAGGCAACAAAGTGTCATAAATGTCCTATGAGCTTACATTACTGTCTCTAGTACATGACAGCAAGGGCTGAACAGAATCTTCCACAAACACTACATCCCGTGAAACCAGAATACGTTTTGTTTGCGGATGATACAACCTATAACCTTTGCTTTCAGCATTGTAACCAACAAAAATACATTTGACTGCCTTATCATCCAATTTTCTGCGCTGCACTTGTGGCACCAAAGCATATGCCAAACAGCCAAAAACACGCATGCGCTCAATAGAAGGCTTTCTATCATGCCATGCTTCATATGGAGTAATATACTGCAAAGCTTTCGCAGGACACCTGTTAAGTACATAAGTGGCACACATAATGGCCTCAAGCCAAAAAGAATGCGGCAAAGCTTGACTTTTGACCATACATCGTGCCATTTCCGTCAGTGACCTGTTTTTCCTCTCAGCGACACCATTTTGCTGAGGTGTATAAGGCACTGTACATTGGTGTTTTATCCCACAACTAGCCAGAAATGCATTAAATTCATGAGACATATACTCCCCCCCTCGATCGGAACGGAGGGTGCCCATAGTACATTTCGAGACATTTTCAGCCATAGCCAGAAATTGTTTGAAGCACATAAAAACTTCGGACTTCGCTTTAAGCGGAAATACCTATGCATGCCTGGAGTAATCATCAATGAAAGTCACAAAGTACAGGTAATTGCCCAAGGACCGAGTTTGCATGGGCCCACAAACATCACTATGCACAAAGCTGCAACCCGCATGTGGCCCGAACTGAACCATCCTTTGGAAATTTAGAACGCTGCATCTTACCGAAAATATGGAGTTTGCATGTGCCCACAAACATCACTATGCACAAGCTACAACCTGCATGTGGCCCAAACTGAACCATCCTTTGGAAATTTAGAACGCTGTATCTTACCCAAAATACAGCCTTCACAAACATGTTTGACAGGTGCTTCAAGAGGCAGCAAAGAAGCAACTATATCAGATTTCTGCAAATACAGCAAATTAAATTGGCAAAATTCAGATGACCAAAACGTGCATGCCAAAGTTTTTCATTTGAAATAGCCCTTGAATCTGCAACAACACTTGCAAAATTTTGTCCACACTTGTCATACAAAGTGAGCTTATACAGCCCACGACACAAAAGGCCAGATGCAACAATTTCATCACCAAAACTGAGATCATGAACTGTACATCTGTCATCCACAAATTTGACTACAAGTCCAAGTCTAGCAAGTGCAGATACAGACAAGAGATTCTTCTTGATCCTAGGTACATAAAGTGCATCAACAAGTGTGAAGGAACTGCCATTAGCAGCAGTGAGCACAATCTTTCCAACTCCCTGAACTCGATAAGAGGCGTTGTTGGCACAAGTGGCTGAATTCCCATGAGGGACAAACTCAAGAGAGTTAAACAATTCACGATGTGAGGTAATGTGCTTTGTAGCACCACTATCGAAATACCACACATGTGAATCTGCAGCAACAACTGACAAGCATGCATCATGGACAGCAGGATTGTCAGTGCACTCTGCACTAAAAGCCCATTCTGCATCAACATCAGCAACACAGTCTCCTTTCACAGAAGACTCAACAATGGCTGCATTTGTAGTGGAACCATCATTTGCAGTGGAACCACCCTCTTTCTTCTTAGCCTCTTTGGCCTTCAACTTAGGACACGACTTGATCAAGTGATCATTGCCTTTACAATAATGGCAACGCATCTTCTTTTTGCCCTTATCACCAGAATTGCAAGACGAAGTACTGCCAGCAGAAGCATTAGGAACATAATTTTTGCCACTCGCAGCAGAACCATAAGAAGTGGCTACATTACTGTTACCACCCTTTCTTTGAGAAGCAATAAAAGCCTGTTAAACTGCACGCTGCCTAGTCCTGTTTTTTCTGGAAAGTGACTCTTGCAACAGCAATGTGCATAATCCATCAAACTTCACAACTTCAGGATTTCCTTGGGTCATCAGTCTCCAAGTACTAGCAAAAGTCTGGTAGGAATCTGGTAAGGCATCAACAACAGTCTGCACAAGGGAACTGTTTGAAATGACTTCACCTGCAGAAATAAGCTGCTCATTAATATCCTTGACACTAGCAAGGAAAGTGTCCATATCATCTTCCTCATGCATAATCTTCGACTCCAGCACTTTATGCAGCAAAGAAATTTTAGCCTCATTGCGGCTTGCATATATAAAGACCTGCTAAAATATCCCAAGCCTGTTTTGCTAATTTTGCTGAACGGATGTGAGGAACAATGGTGTGCTTCACAGACAACCCAATCAATGCATGAGTCTGTGCATCCTTAACATCCCAACGAGCTTGTTCTGCCGTAGGCAAAACAACTCTAAAAACTGCAATCCTTGTAGCAAGACCTGCAGCATCCTCAACATCGCCTACATCCTCAAAACCATGACGTACATCAATGCCCTGCACAATGTTCAAGACACCCTTTGACACAAGAACATGTTGCATCATATAAGCCCACATAGGGTAGTTGTCCCCATCCAACCTGTCCTCAGGAGCAAACATCTTGAACACATCTGTGTTGTTGTTGTCAGCCATGGTAAATGCTGCACCTGATGTGAAAACTGCCCGAAAATAGGAGAAACGGAGCGGGAACAACCTGTGCTATATAGCACAAACCATAGAAGACTATAAGGCACCTGTTATGTTGAAAACGGCACTGACAAAAATTCTACACAAAATGACGAAATAGCCTGTGCAGTACTACCTGTAGTGGAAACGGAGGCCGAAATGAGCCCAAATCAAAATTCTGAGCAGACCCAGCTCTTCGAGCTGTCCCAAAATATTTGTCGACCTACGAACGCTCGCCAAAGCTCACTAAAATCGGAGAAAGTGACCAAGCGTGTGCTGGAGCAGCTGGCGACTAAGCCCGGGAGGACGTGACCTGCTCTAATACCAATTGTTGGAATTAGGGTTGCAGAGATACACACACAACTTGGAGAAGACGAAGGAAGCTCAAGGCACACAATAGAGAGTATGTTACTTAGTGTGCAATGGAAAGATAGATACCCCTAGAGTGATGGGCGTATATACAATGCACGGGGGAAAAACCTCCTAAACAGGGAAAAAATGCCCCGACGGTCCTAGTGTGTTCACACACATCACTACCACATGTATATGGTAACAAAGCATTGGCAGACTGTCAAGAGGATTTTCCGCTACCTTAGTGGCACTTTACATCTTGGCTTGTTTTATCCCAAGGGGGGATCATTGCCGCCAAACTTACATGCTTTTTCGGACTCATATTGGGCTGGTTGTTTTGACACGAGAGTGTCCACAAGTGGTTTTTGTTTCATGCTTGGCAGCTCATGTATATCATGGTTGAGAAAGAAGCAACCTACTGTGGCCACTTCGAGTTGTGAGGCTGAGTACAGGGCAGTCTTCACAGCTACGGTTTAGTGTGTATGGCTCAGACGCCTTATGGCTGATTTGGGTGTTGGACAAGACACTACCAACACTATCTACACTGACAGTCAAAGCGCATTGGCAGTTGTGAGGAGCCCAGTTTTTCATGCTCGCACAAAGCACATTGAGGTGCATTACCACTATGTGAAGGAGAGGCTCTCAGCAGGAGAGATCAGCTTGGCTTATGTGCCAACACAGGACAACCTTGCAGATCTTTTCACAAAGGCATTGTCTCGTGAGAAGCTTGAAGCTTTCCGCAAAGCTTTGGGCTTACTCCCCTTTGTGGACTGATCCTGTCCTCAGGGCATGGCACTTCCCTTTACTTATGTGCCAGCTCTTGTTCACCGCATCACTCCAGGGGGGATTTGTTACCATATACATGTGGTAGTGATGTGTGTGAACACACTAGGACCACCGGGGTATTTTTTCCCTCTTTAGGAGGTTTTTTCCCCCGTGCATTGTATATACGTCCATCACACTAGGGCTATCTATCTTTCCATTGCACACTAAGTAACACACTCTCTATTGTGTGCCTTGAGCTTCCTTTGTCTTCTCCAAGCTGTGTGTGTTTCTCTGCAACCCTAATTCCAACATCCCATGCACTCTATCTCCCTGTGTTTGCGTACGACTTCTATTTTTGTGCTCATGATAATTGCAAGGTATGCAAATTTGTGTGTTTCATGGATTGCAATATGTTGTTTATTGGTAATTCGCATGGACATTGCGCTCCCATTTGTAGTACAAAATACCACATCAATGATGATTCCATCCTTGTTCAATATCAGGGTGAGTTTATAGAGCCATTAATGAGCTCTTTTGGACATCTAACAAAGGAGATACAACACTTCCAAGTCACGGTGCTAGTGTAGTCTTGTGCTATTTCCACTGCATGTTTGAGGCTGTGAGGACACCAATTAGGGTTTCCCCTCTTCAAATAATCACTTAGGATTTTGTAATGAAGTTCTAAAGCTTCCATGAAATGGTCACGATGAAGAATTGAAGCATAAATCTAGGGTTTTTATCAGGGCAAAAGAGCAGGTGCCATATCTATGCAATTGGGAGCGAGGCTACACCAAACCATCACACACACAAGAGTTTTCAGTTAATATTGGTTGTTTCCTAGAGTGGTGACTTCATGTCTCAAGTTTTGGTCTTTTTGAGTGTGTCTTTAGCTTTAAAGGTTCTACGATTCACTTGATTTTTCCTTGAACCCTCACAATCCCTGTCTGATGCTTTCCTAGCCAGTACACTACGTAGTTCTTGACACATTTTTTGGTGAACCTGACACAAAGTAGGCTAGGGTGAGGGTTCAAGAGATTCATTGAAAATCTCAAATCAAAGCTTCAAAGCTATGGAGCAACAGGAGCAATAGGGGATGCAGTTCAATCCGATCAAGATGCAAATGTTTCAAGCCTTTGCTATGTTTATGCAACAACAACAAGTTGTTGAAAGAAGGAAACTTTCTTTAACCAAAGTGATTTAATTAGTGGTGAAGAAAATGGACCATTCTCATGGTAAAGATGTAACAAAATATATTTGTGGATATGTTGTCAGGCCAAGGGCCAACTGCTAAAGGAGACGGGATCCTAAGGGCAAGGCCTATAAAGGGAGGTTGGGTGGAGGACCGAGGTTAGGCAACCCCAGGGTTTTACACTGGTATCAGAGCCAAGGAGGAGGAAAACTATGGAGGAGGGGAATCACATGGGCATGGCCTCGTGTTCTCTCTCTCTCTCTCTCTTCCACGCCCAAGGAGGCTATGGCGCTGTCAAGAAGGGGGACTCTTGTTCTCTCTCTCTCTCTCTCTCTCTCTCTCTCTCTCTCTAAACTTGCTTGCATGCCTTTGCATTCTCGAGAGCAGGGACGGGCTTGGCCATGTGCAACTTCCCCTGCAGGGCCGAAGGAGATGGTCGCGAGATGGCTGCGGGAATACCCGCTTGCAAGGAATAGCGACTCGGGGTCGACCTCCACAGAAATGTTGGCAGAGCGGCTCAACAAGCTCACGCTGCGATGGGGCAGGTTTTTCGTCACACAAGCTTACGCCCTCGCGGTCTGCAATCGACGCCCTCATCTTCTCCTCCTCTGCGCTGCAGCCCCGCCATCGCCATGCATTATTCTTGCAACAGTTTACACATAGTGGGCGCCCTAAGGGTGCCCAAAGGTCACCCTAAGGGCCTTCTCCCACAGCAAGTCCTCGGATATAGACAATCTTCAAAGGGTAGTGAAGTCGGTAGGCACAATCTTCTCACCTTGTGCTGCATGCTAAGTTTTAAAGGCAGTATTTCATGGTCCATAGTTTGCTGCAATTTTGATAGAGAGTCCTATTTGTTAAGGCATGCAAGCACCAGCCGTGATCTTCAAGCATTAAAGGAAAGCAAGTTAAATAGAAAGGTATCCTGAGGTCTACTATAGCTACGAGCCGCCATAGACAAGTCACAAGCAAGTTGTTAACAACCTCAGTGGGTCGACAAGGTCGCCGATATGTAGATTTATTTAAAGCTAACTTGCTTATGAAGTTAATTTGCAGACACTTTTTCATTAGTAAAATTAACCTTCAACACCATGACTTTTGGTGGAAGGAGAGTTGTTCCGAGAAATATTTGTTGAGGACAAATGTCACAGCGTCCACGCAAGGCTTGTTGCATACCGATATAGGCAAGCCCCGTGGCATGTACGGCAAACGTTATTCATCGGCATGACAAGACTCGTTGTTTTTTGTTTCCCAAAACTGCGACAAGTAAAGGAATTTCAATAAAATCATGCACGACATGCTCACATTGAACCCAACCAGTATGGCACGACAAGTTGATGCAAGTACTTTAGCAAGTATGTATATTGCCGTACGTGAAATTTTCTTTTTCCATGCTTGTACAATTTTAACACCTAAGGCACAAGCAAGGCTTGTGAGAATTACCCAAGGTATGATTTTATTGATTTTATGAACACGCGGTGGGCAACAACCACTCCCATTCAAGCAAGGCTTGAGTGAGCAATGTTCTCATTTAACAGCAATGCTTATTTCCATGCCCAGCAAAGGTCAGGACATGGTAGTTCTTGAGCATCTTCTGGAGATCGGCATGGCATGTTGCTAGCCTTGATGTAGGAGGCACAGGTATCCATGAGTACTTATGCAAAGCAAGGCTTCCTTTTGGTATTTGGAATTGTGATTTTCGCAGTTTGGAATATGTTCTTAGCATACGAACTTGGGAAAATTCGCCAAGATGTTTGCAAGTTTTTACATCCCACGAGGGTGTACATGCTACATATACTACCTCACGCAAGCAGTCCATCTGGCTATGAGCCGGATTCCAGCAAACTACCAGAAACCTAGCCACAACTAGGTGACAAGGTTAGTACATTTTCAAGTTATGTTTGTTTTTGTCTATGTTTTGCTTTTTGTTTTGGATTTAATTTCTCTGCTGTGCAAAGCAAAGTGCTTGGGTAGACTCCATACGAAGCCACTATTCACAGCATAGAGCTTTGCCAGTTTTCCGCAAAGCAAGGCTTCTCTTATGACTATTAGCACAATGCTATTGTCACACATCTTTCACACTACGTGGATATAAGCTCACAGTTTACGCAACGGTGCACTGTGATGTATCCATGCCAGTGTAATAATGCACGGCACGTATCATAACTCCCATGCTTGAGACAATCATTGAAGCCAGGGGCTTATTCTTCTATTTTTTGCTTCGTATGCAAGGCATACTAGTACGATGGATGTACAACACCCATCCTTGCATATGCTTCCGCTATAGCACTAGCTACTCTATCAAGGACGAGCTTTGTTGTTATTGTTTTTAAACATTTTATTTTTATGTTTATTCACAGGCAACGTGCCATACATCTGCACCCTGATATAGTCACGCTCACATACAAGGTAAGTGGGTCACGATGTGACTTCTGGTACCTCTCTCTATGCGAACATGGTACAATTACAGTGATGTAAGGCGCTTATAGGATAAGCTATAATACACACATAGTTCGAACTGGAGCATTTGAAAGGGACATACAACACATTAGAATAAGGGGATCCCTCAGCCGAGCACTATGCGGGAAAGGTGAAACTAGGCATGATTTTATTGCAATCTTTTTATGTTAATATGATAATAGGAAGGGCTACACGCCACCTATTGATACCTATTTTGGCATGGCTAAGAGCCATATGTTTGTAGTCTATCAGTGATTGATTTCAAGGCCGAACACTTCTATCGGCCAGTTAAATACCCATCAACTATAATGGACAAGCAAGAGTCTTGCCATTAGTGATTTTTTGGGCAATATTTTAGCACTACGCACTTTGAGTGCAAAAATCCAGTTGAGCTCGTGAACGTCTTAAACTCATAAGGGCTTATCTCTACCAAGGTGTATAGATGACGCTAGCATTTCAGACAGCACGGTTGTTCACAAAAACCCAAGATTATGGATTTTTGGGTCCGGAAAAGATCTAGTTGTGAATAGGATTCCAACTTCAGTGGATCTCCTATTTTATCTCTAGCACTACGAGTGTCTCTATGAGTCCAGTTTTTGGGTAAAACCCAGCTCGTGATTATTAAATCACTTATGAAGTGTGATAGTCAATTCTTGGAATTTTCACACTTGCACTTTCAAGGAACGAAGTCCATAAGCTGCTAAGGGCTCGTGGATAATTTCAACCTCCAAAGTTGACTTATGATACTATCGGGTGCTAGTTGAGCAGTTTTCTTGCAACGTTTAACCCAGGGGTTTAACAATGCTGATTTTACCCAAGGGGTCTGGTTTGCAAAGGCAACACCCACGGTTACATGTGCAATACTACTTGCATTTCACTTATTTTCAATTAGTGTTCCTAGACCTTTGCCGGCGGGAACTTTGGGCAGGTGCTCTTCACTCCGCTACAGGTACGCATCTATTTTGGTTTTGTTTCTTTTGGTCTGTTTTTTTTATGTAGAATGCATAGACTATGTCTGCTCTTCAGAGAAATGACAAGGTCGTGTAAGAGACAAGCAATTTGGGTTGTGATGTCCAGAATAAGTTTCTCCATTTTGCAATTATAGCCCACTTGTAGGGTTTATTTGGCACATGTTGTCACATGGTCTAGGAACTCAAGGAGTTCGGTTTAGCTAGTGTGGAGCAAGGCAAATGAGGGTTCCTCTCACTCCCGTCGTAGAGTGTTTGCAGTAACCTCCATGCACAAGCATATCTTGTACTTGAATGATGATCTTTTTCAGACATTCTTCCATGAGACATATTCCACATGTGGAGAATATGAGTATCTATGACTGACACTGGCGCCCACTATTTCAATTTCGTGTCACGACAAAGTCCCTAGGTGCTAGTCTAATCTGTTTTCTAGACCATTTTTAGCACGACATATCAGGAGAAATTTTGGTGGCCAAAAATTTTCGGATACTTAGAACGACTTGTTAACATACAAGTGTAGCTAAATAACCTGAGTTGTTAATGAAAAGGTTTCATTGTTTGTACCTAGAAGTGATCATTGTTTCACCTTCTATTATGGTTCAAACACTACAAGAGGTTGTGTGCTCTTGTGATGCTGTTAGCGACGGAAATACACTAGGTTTTTATAACCCCCGGCGTCGCTAAAACCGTCGCTAATAGCGTCGCTACGAGAGCGTCACTATAGGCGTCGCTATATGCGTCGCTATAAGCGTCGCTATATTGAGACGCTCATAGTGACGGTCATAGCGACGGTTATAGCGACGTTTACACAGAAGTCTATAGCGACGCTTATAGCGACGCTCCAGAGCCATAAATAGCGACAGTTATAGCGACGCCCGAGAGAAATTTTTTTTGGTGACAGGGCATTGAATGCCCTGCCACCCATCAACCATATTGTACTTGATTCACTTTTTAAAAAAAGTGCAAGGGTAGCTAATAGACCCAAAATAGTCACCCACAAGACGCATTGTTTGCAAAATTGACAAGCGTAAAATTGACAATTGTACACATCATAGGCAAAATGAATTGATTGGAAAATGTAATAATGACAATTGTACAACATCATAGGCATAAATAATTGATTGGCAAAATGAACTGCGGTGACAAATGTAATAATATACATGGTTCAAAAAGACGTATAAAATCCCTCTCATGATACATAAGCTATGAGAAACCCTAAACTAATGCTATCTAGCTATGTCTAAACTGACGTCGTCTAGTCAGACGTCTCATCGTGTCCAAGCAGCGTATCTGTCGGATTCTGCAAAAAAAGACAATAAGACAGCTTTCAGTAAGTATAAACATATAACGACATTTATAAAACAATACAAAAAATAGAAAAGAGTAAACCCTAATACTAACCATGCCGCCGCGAGAACTGAGAATGTCCATCAGGGCGTTTAAGCCCTTCCTGCCTGCGTACTCGCGCTCGTACGGTGTGGGATCACGTCCTGTCATCGACAACTGTCAAAACATACAAAGATTTCATTATGTTAGAATTAAAAAACTCATAAACCCTAAACTATCGAACATAAAGAGCAATGCAAAAACACTTACAAAATCGGCCTCAAATGATGCCCATCCACCGCTCCCCAAGTGGTGCGAGCTCCCTGCCTCTACTCGCGCTCTGGCTGCATCCTTTTGTTGCTTCCACTTGTCGGGATTCTCGCGCGCTGCTTTCTTCGCATTCTTCCAATCTTCTTTGGCCAGCCAATCTGGCCTGTTCCACCCATGCTTGATTGCTTTTTGCACTTCGGAACGCTTGTGTTTGCAGTATTCGCGCATTCGAATCTTCATCAAGTCTTCATTTAAGAGCTGATACCGTGTTGGAACGGGAAACTCACCATGAAGTATGCTGATGACTCTGTCTTTTAAATCACTTGGTACTTCACTCCATTTGTTTAGTATGTAGTGTCTAAACAGCTGAGAGCAAAGACCACGCATGCGCGAGATCACCTTCTTGCCGTCATCATCCATGATGATGCCGCCGCTGAAGTCGACGGAGTAAGGCAAGCCCTCTGGCCGGTGACGCGTGAACCTGGGTGTCCCGGCAGGGGTCTCTAGCGGCGTGTCGATGGGGATACGGACGTCAGGTGTCTCCACCGGCGTCTGGGCCCCGAAGCGTGGAGTGTCGAGTGGGGTGGCTCCTAGCGGAGTAGGTAGAGGTGTGTAGCTGCTAGGAACAGTCAGCCGCGCAAAACCTGGCGTAGATTGCGATGTTGTGGCTGGTGTGGGGGTGGGCAAAGAAGGGGAGGGTAAAGAGCCTCGTCGAACACGAGGCGGTGTGGAGGCATCGGCGGCGGAATCCCCACAACAACCGCCACCGCCACCACTAGAGCGCCGGTGTCTAGACGAGTGTGAAGATCGTCTCGTCGACACCGAAGCTTCGAAGCGTGCCGAATGCTCCGAAAGAGAGGGAGATGCGGATGGAGTAGGAACGCGCGATGATGCGCCAGAGCGATGACGCTCCACGTACCACTGTCTCTGCTGCGGTGACAAAGAAGAAAGAAACTCCTCATCATCCATACCTGCATTAAACACACGAATATTTAAACTTAATATTGAATGAATAGAGTAGACAATGACGCAAAGACCATTAAATACAATGACGTAATGACGCATATAAATACAATGACGCAATGAATTGAGTGATAGAAGAGGCAAATCGAAAACTCAGAATTTTCAATCAAAAGATGTGAGCGCGAGCAGAAAAGAGCGTTATACACCATGGAAGGTACTTAGAGAGCCAGAGCTTTTACAACAAGGAG
Organism: Adiantum capillus-veneris; assembly: GCF_014529385.1. Taxonomy (NCBI): domain Eukaryota; kingdom Viridiplantae; phylum Streptophyta; class Polypodiopsida; order Polypodiales; family Pteridaceae; genus Adiantum; species Adiantum capillus-veneris. Next base: position 96,192,930 of record NC_140940.1, on the reverse strand, counting down.
CAAAATTGTTCAAAAACAATATTTGTGGCTTTAAGAGATCTCTCTCTCATCCTCGCATAACTCAGCATAACTTCCTATATCTATATAGAGCTCTCCGTTTAAACACATATCCTCTGTTTCATTTTGTAGCTCCTCTGCATGCACCCCATATAGAGTAGTAGCATCTTGATGCTCGTCTGGCACCACCGCAGCGGCTTCTGATTGAGCATCTTCTCTGATCTCTCCCATTGATGCCGTTGTGATTGGCACATGGTAGCCTTCATACGTCCTTGCACTACGAGGGGCTACCTCTATGACGTACCACCAGTTTGATGTAGACTTTGTAGGATGAAATATTACCTGCCAGAGCCACATAACTTACATGAGAGCTTTCAAGCACATAACTTGTAAAAGGGGGATGTTAACTATTTACATACTTACTTGTTCACAATGCTCGGGTAGTACGAAAGTGTCTCTTAGGTCAGTCCATTTCTTAGTAGAATCCACCTCAAGAAAACCAGACTCTCCTCTACGCACAGTAGCGTTGCGACCCTCCATGATTATCTTGAACCATTGCACGTCGAACAAGTCGACAAAAAACCTCTGTAATCAATCCTCAAAATCTCTTGTAGTGTGCCGAAGTAAGTGAGTTCCACCACCACAGGATCTGCATCAGAGGAACGTCGTCGACTAGACTGTTCAAATTTTTCCATGATTCCACAATCTTGAGTAAAACGCTTTTTGTCGATCCGTTCCACCCTAAAATGTCGACCTTTACACCATGCTGTTGTGTATGACTTATACTACAACGAACAAAGATTATGAGTGGCAGTCATTAGGACAAGCGTGGATAGAATTGTAATCCATCCCCAAGTTTCGCAAAATCTTTCTTGCTTCATCTCGGGAATCTGGCATCACATTATCAGCTGGTAGTATGTGCTCTTTAAGCAATCTACACAACATAAAAATACGATACATTCATGTAAAAATCTATCAGATCATTATACATTTAGAGTTTTATTAAAGTAAACTAATTGTAATAGATCACCTGAAAAGCGTTGTGACGCTAGTGTCACTCCATCCAAACTTTGCCTGCATGTTGAGAAGAACCAGGAGTGCTTTCAATCTAGACATACGTGCTCTATTATACAATGGTGTATCGGCTTCACTTTTCATATCATCATAGATAAGCCTTTCTGAATCTATGATCGTCTCGATCATTTCATCAATCTCGGGCTCAAACATTGCCTCGTTGGGAATGTGCTCTGCATGATCATCCCCCGAGCTGTCAGAGGCTACATCTTGTGGCCTCACATATGCTGCTTGACCAAAGCGCCTGCGAACACATCTATTGGGTTGCAAGATTGCTGCTTGTTGGCCAGCGTCAGAGTCCGACGAGTTATAATTGGCAAAAACTCGATCTATAATAGATGGATCGAACTCGCCAAATTCGCGAACGTGCTGCAAAGAAACACGTCTTGTCCGCCACACAGCATGCTTGCATTGATTACAAGGACATAAGACCCTCGTTGAGAGATAGGTGTTTCGGTTGGACGGTCCCACATCCTCGTCACTACTCATAATGAGGATAAAAATCTTATAACTTGGACAACAAATTTAAATTTCTATTGGCATTCTTCGTCTTATCTCTCTCTCTCTCTCTCTCTCTCTCTCTCTCTCTCTCTCTCTCTCTCTCTCTCTCTCTCTCTCTCTACCTCTCTACCTCACATTCTCTAGTCATGTCCAATCCCCGCACACCTCGGTCTAGAGGTGCACGGAGATCAGAACCACCGGGTTATAATCTTGTCTTTATTGGTCAATACCTATATTTGTGGGTACAAGAAATCTACAGACCCACGTCTACATGATACTGCATGTAGTGGACAAAACCCCTTTGCCTCTTCTCTAGCTGTAGCACTTCACAGCATCTTAACATCTTTTCACAGTAGATCTTTTCACTGTTCGTCTAACTCTAAACCCTAAACCGTAAGTAATTCTTGCGTGGACTCGATCTAACGTAAATAAGCGTAAATCTAAATAAACGTAAATCTAACTAAAAATAAACCTAAATCTAATTTAACGTAAGTCTACATCTAACCTAATCTTTAACATCTTTTGGGATAGTTTCCTACGACGTTAAAACTCTCTTCTTCTTGTGTGTGTGTGTGTGGGGGGGGGTATTATACAATGGCGTATCGGCTT
>NC_140940.1:95388249-95473249 GCF_014529385.1 Adiantum capillus-veneris | reverse complement strand
TATATATATATATATATATATATATATATATATATATATATATATATATATATATATATATATATGTATGTATAAAAACACACACACACACAAATACACATATATACATGTGTGTGTGTGTGTGTGTGTGTGTGTGTGTGTGTGTGTGTACTCATTTAGAATATGTATACTGTAGATACGCATAAAACATGGCAAGAACTAGGAAAAATCTAGCAGAGTTGCCCCTAAAATTGAGTAAACTCAAAAAATCTCATATTTTCAAATTTTCAAGGAACCTAATGTGCACACAAAAAGAGGCTGTCCTACATTGCCTCAATGTCCAATCACACATTTAATAGAGCAACAATTAAGCCAAATGGTTGGTATAGTATAGATTGTGCACAAGGAAACACGCTCAAGCTGGTTGAATACAATCTGCTCTCTCAAAGAGGAATATGATTTTGTAATTAGAGGATAAAGATAGATAGAGATCAATGGCATGCATGATTTTAGTCACAACCTCAATTTACACCACGTCCTTCAGTTTAGCATGATGGCCAAGACTCCCACAAAAATAAACAATTGAGCAACCTTACTTTGCTTTTATTTCTATCACATTTTAAGATGCAAATGATGTGAAAGTGTACATGAACAAATAGTGTGCACCTTATCATACTAAGATGCTTATGTGTTGTTGTGATTTGGTGATGACGTAAACCATTACCATGTTTGTGAACATAGATAGAGATCCAAGAGAAGCATCTAGAGATCAGCATAGATGTAATCACATTCTTAATATTAAAAGAACGACATCTCATCTCTTTGAAACTTGAAGCTTTTTTGGTACATTGGAAACTATGAGTCCTTATATTTTCACAACGCTTCTCTTAGACATGAAAAGTTTCATAATTACACATTGTAGAAATTATGGGCCTTCATCTTTAAAAACTTGCTGGCTTACCCAGTTTATACTTCTCGACTTGGTAGCACTTTTGTCAACTCTAGGTAGACCAAGGGAAAGATGGTCTTCTTGCGATATAAGAAGTTATGATGTACACTTCTACGATGTCTTGCTCATAAGAAAGACGCAAAGATAGAAGTAAGTAAGAGAGTGGAGTAGAGAGATATTGAATTCAATTGCGTTTCTATTGTTCAAACCAATTCTAGAACGCACTCCATTTTCAAAAAAAGCTTTATTGTTACATTGATTCCAAACGGCTTTCATCTCTTCATACCATGCTAACTTACCTAATCTATATAATCAACATTGGTAGCATTGCTAAACCAAGATACACCAGAAGGAGGAGACTCTCTCTCTCTCTCTCTCTCCCCCAAAATAGAAGTAGAGCACTCCTAAGTTTTTTGAACAAGGGCTAGCATCTTATGAAAAACAATGTCTATAAGAAGCTCCCAAGCTTGGTACCAAAGAATTCTTTGTATAATCTTACATATATTTATGTTTGTTAGAATCTTCAAGAGGTTGTGTAATGCATTACTTTTAGAAATACAATAGAATATACATGTAGGAATAGAGTAATGATAGTGTTTCACTTGGAAGAGAAGATATCCCTACAAGATTAGAAGCGATGTTTCTTTGGCCGCAGCAACGCGCAGGTCACATACTAGTCTCTAAATATTAAAGCTCTAAAGACAAATCCCTTCCTTAAAGTTTGAACTAGCAAAAATAACTTCTCATAAATGACAACTTTATTCTATGACCTAAAGTTTCAAGGGGTGAAAGAACTTCTCAAAATAAAAAGGTGACTCTTGGGATTTGTGGAGTCACCCATTATACTAAGACTTTATCATTTACCTAACCCTCCAAGGCTTTCAAAGTTTCATGCTTTCAAAGTCACCCCAAAATCATTTCCTTGATAAATGAGCATTCACTTCATATTTCAAGACTCAAGACATGTCCATCATTAGATTTACACACTCTTCATTTGAATGAGTGCCCACTATCTTATTTCAACCAATCAACAGTTTTGACCTATGAAAAAATGTTTGAAAATACAACTCAACTTTTTTCTATTTAAGTCAACAAAAAGAGAAGGCATTGCGCCGTAAAAAGTTGTTATGTTGTTTAAAATAATGGTTGTGAAAAGCTGAAAGCATCGTCGTGAAAATCTTCCAAGTAAATATTTAACTACCTCTGTGAACCTGCAAATTGGCTCTGTGCAAAGCTGTGCAAACTTGAAAACTGCCTCTACGAACTGCTTTCTTCAGGTGTGTTTCCGACCACTCTTTGAGAGAGAGAGAGAGAGAGAGAGAGAGAGAGATTCCTTGTCACTATAAATTTGTGTTGCTTCTATTGATACTTGTAGTGGGATGAACAATGAACGCCCTTGCTATGATTACTATGGCTGATTCTCTTTTTATTTCTCTTTGCAAGTCTAGATTATTTGAAAGCATTCCATCTCTTATAAGTTCTCAACTTTGAGAATGAGACTGTCGTGCTCTTTTCTATGCTACCACATTCTTCATTGGCATACAAAGAAGGTGGGTTGCCATAGCTATGGAGCATGGCACCGGGCATGTTGCAGGGTGGAGGAGCATGGGACGTGCAAGACGGACGACTGTCGATCAACGTGTGGTATAGAGTGGTTTTCAGAGCATGGTGCAGTGTACTAGCCATTGGAGATTTGAGAGAGAGAGAGAGAGAGAGAGAGAGAGAGAGAGAGAGAGAGAGAGAGAGAGAGAGAGAGAGAGAGAGAGAGAAATGAAATGAAATGAAATGCAAAAGGCCAAAATGACCTAATAAAATCCTTGTGGATCTAATCCAATGTCTGGATACAAAAATATAATGAATTAAAGTGAAATACTAAATTTGTCAGATTGAAATCATCATCATCATCATCATCCATGCTGGAGGATGCTCGACATTGGGCGTTGTCCGAGAAAGTATTGCATTGATCACTGAAGAGCTTCGTCAATGTCCACCTTTGTAAATAGTCGTACTGGGTGTCTCCCTTGTCGTGCCTAATTCTTTGATGGAGCCTCTATCGATATCGTGGTCATCCCCTAGACATGGGCGTCTAGCTCTTCCGAGCTCACTGGATCTGTACACTATTATACCTCTGGTAGAAGTGGGCTCTAAAGTATGTTATGAAGCATGCTCACCTGGCTGATGAGTCCCTGGTCTAAAAAAGTCAGTGATCTCCCTCTGTAAATGTCTCCCATTGCATGGTCTCCTCAAGAGACTCTCCCTATGTTTGCACAACTCTAGTAAAAACAACCCAAGGCATCTCTGGTCCTGATATCTCATGACTCTAGCCAACAATCCAAAGCCTCTTTGAATAGACAGTAAAAGAAGCCTCGTATCTCATAGTATACCAAACAATGAAAAATGTGTGTGTGTGTGAGAGAGAGATACCTCATATTTACTGCAGGAAGGATGGCTGCAAAGTAAAGTAGCGAGAGGGGACTGGAAGGAGAGGGGTTGGAAAGGGAAGACCCTTTTTATTGTTTGAAGTCCCCTGATGATCTTTCACAAGATGAGAAGGTGCCCAAGAGCAGCACCATGTTGAGCAAGAAGGTGCTACAGGTCCGCATCTATTAAGGTTCTTTGTATTCACATACACTTCATTCCCTTGCCCATTTGTATTCCCTCCCTCTCTCTCTTCCCAAATCCCTTCCTTCTACATGCGCTCACTCTTTAATTCTTCCTTTCACATGGTCCCTCCTCCTTAAGTCTTAGCTTAACATCTTTATTCCTAAGGTGAAAAGGAAAGTATCGAACCCGAATTTCCTGTTTTTAACACTAGGCCTAAACAAGCTAAATTGCCAATATTTACTTGGTAAGCCAAAGGCTCTTTTTCCTTATCCAAACCAAAAAAAATCCCCAAGGGGAGCACTCCGATCGATCGATCGCTCCCGTGCACATAAGCGTGCAATTGGAAAGACCCCTAGAGTTCTTGAGGATTGACCCTACATGTGATAGCATTCTATTGCATGGCCGTTGAATTGCATAATTGAGAAGAATCCTTGCTTGGTCTACAAGGAGATAGCACACCACAAATAGAAAGTTGGCTATAGCATAAGGCAGGACAAGAAGTTGATGGCCAAGAAGAGGGAGATAGTGAAATTTTAGCAAGGCAAAATCTACCAAAAAGCACACGTAACTCTTTATGTAATAGACCTTTGACATAGAACATAAAATTAGATATGTTTCTCTTTAAGTTGTACTTATCGTAATGCATGTTTTGTGTCTAGAATGGAGAACATCTATTCACAACACTCAACATTTCAATTGCACAAGCGTGGCTCTAGCGAGACTACACTGCAAGGTTCATTATCTGCATCCAACTCCCCATGACTATGCACTTGCTTGGCACAACACATAAATGCTATGGGACAGGGCACAACTTCCATTTCTTATAATTTTTGGAGAGACCATAATGCCAACTCTCCACCATACTTTTGTATGAATTTTTTGCATGACGTGCACTATATACTTTGCAATTTCAATTTGTGATGTTTCATTGCATGAAATAATGTTTATTCACATTTCTTTCTTGCAGCTTGAGTGAAATATTGTCTTGTAGAGTGGACCATTGAAAAATGCTAGTACAACATTGCAGGTCAGTAAAGCACTTCATTTCATGTTGCAGTTCATTAATGCTTAATCCATTTTCTTGTTTTAGAATTTTGCACATTAATTTTTGTGGTTCTGTTACTTGGACGTTGTTTTTAATAGCATTTTCCAAATGTATATCCCTTTCACGCAATGCCACAATTGCCAAATTACTCATGCTCCTGTTTCCTTTAGTGCACGATGCTAAATGTCAATTTCCATATGTTCACCAAGAGAGACTAGTTTAGTGCAAGGCCCACCAAGCAAGACTAGTTACTTAGTGAGCCAAAAATTCTTATGTAGGATTTCAACGCAGAAGCCACCACGTGGCATTATATTTTTATATTTTTTAAAACATCATTGCCATGAAAAGCTCTAAGAAAAACTCTATTGTGAAAAGCTACCAAGTGAATAAAATTAAAAAAGAACTCTGCATTGCAGTTTGATCTTCTGTTCACAGATCATCAAGTTGGAGGGTACTTCGGCTTGCCAACGTGATGAGCACTTAGATATTTTGTGCGATCTATCTATCTATATATATATATAAGGAGTGCAGGACTTAGTGAGACTCCATATTCAAACATTTTTTCAAAGTAATTGTCCAATGGCAAGAGGCTAGACGAATTAGAATGCTTTAAAATTCTTCAATCTAGATAACGTGCAGTCTGTCGTGCGTGCGTGTTTTCTCATGTGCCTCAAGAGGCATTCACAAGATGTGGCCGCAACAAATCTGCACACTAGCAAGTTACGGTAGAACATGAGGCAATGTCCCCCTCACAAAAAAAAACTCTTACAAGTTACACCCTCAAGTTTAAATAAACCTGCTTGTGTCAAGTTGTGTGGCTTTACTTCTATTGGTTTCTTCCTAGAATCTTAAATCAAACAGGTTCTTAATTTTATTCTTTTATGTTAGGCGTATTAAGTTACTACCATCCTTATGTGAACAAGAGCTCAAACCTTTAATCAAACAGGTTCTTTTATTCTTTTATGCTAGGTGTATTGAGTTACTATCGTCCTTATGTGAACAGGAGTTCAAACCTTTATTCAAACAGGTTCTTTTATTCTTTTATGCTAGGCGTATTGTTTTACTACCACCCTTGTGTGAACAGAAGGGTGGAATGTAGTGCTTGAGAAAAGTGTGCCTCAGCTTAACCTTATAATAGAGAAGGAGGAAATCCACTTGAAAAGTTTAAGAAAATGTAGTTAAGTTGCAAAAAATGTAGGTTGAATTTCCTCAACGGATTTACTCAAACACTGGTGGAATGCAAGGATAGGGAACCTCGTCTGAAATGGACTCTCCTTGCACTCAAAGTTGGCGGCCTCCACATGCGTTGCCAACTTCCCAGCACACCCGTGTTGCAACTCATCTTCCCCAACGATTTGTATTTGGCAGCGTTTGAGAGAGAGAGAGAGAGAGAGAGAGAGAGAGAGAGAGAGAGAGAGAGAGAGAGAGAGAGAGAGAGAGAGAGAGAGGGGCTCTCATGGCGGTTTGTACTCGGCAACGTTTTTGCCGCAACACCTGACTGCCATTTCAACTACACCATTTAAAGTACCTTCAAGGGTGCACGCTGGCGCGCAGTGGTAGAGAGAGAGAAAGAACGGAGGAGGCAGCATTGGGCAAGGAGAAGAAGAAGAAATAGAGCAAGGAAAGCAGAACGAGAAGGTCCACAATATTATGGTTTTTTTTTATGAGGTTACTTATTATAAGCTTCTTTTCGAGGTTCCAAAGTACAAACTTATTACCCCATCCATCCTATCAGATCGACTAAGGATGAACGGTGGGTCACTTTTGCGCAAGGCTATTAGGGACTTGATGGCCATAGGCACCGTATTTAGGCTTCTAGTTGTTCATCAGCATTCAAGAAAAATCATTTTTCCAAACATACAAAATTCCTTTCCTTGAATTTGCCAAGAGGAATTTTTAGCAAATAAGGTTATCTTTTTGGGCTTTTGCACTATTTTTCTCTATTTTGGGGCGGAATTTCTCCTTTTCCTCTTGCTCTCAACCGGCAGTTTAGAAATTCAAAACAACACGGTATTAAGCTGACACATTTTTCCAAAACATTGTTGCTCATACAAATCAACAAATTTTTTACTAGTTCCTCTATGGAGATTCTAACTTTGTCAGTTTTGACTCGGCAAAGGTTACTGACAGATTTTTTTTGGAATTTTGAATGGAGATGGTTTTGCGTAAAAAGAGAGAGAAGAAGAAGAAGAAGAGAATTTTAATGTCATAGGAAACTATCTCAAGAGACCTTTAATATCTATTCAATGAGAAGAGTTGAACTCAAGACCTGTTATTCAAGTGGCAAATGGCATAACCAATCTACCACACTTGGGTGATCGAAAAGCTATACCATTTTCCTCTTTTTATCAGCGCACACACACCCACACACCCCCCCTGAGAAGAAGATAATTTTAACGTCGTAGGAAAATATCCCAAGAGACCTTTAAGATCTATCCGACGAGGAGAGTTGAACGTGCCCTTGAACTGATGTAAAGTGCGAGAGAGAGAGAGAGAGAGAGAGAGAGAGAGAGAGAGAGAGAGAGAGAGAGAGAGAGAGAGAGAGAGAGAGAGAGAGAGAGAGAGAGAGAGAGAGAGAGAGAGAGAGAACCTACCTTGAACCAGTGCTTAAAAAAAACCTAGGTTTAATGTAATCCCACCTACAAATTTTGAAATATACCTCTAAAACAGCAAGTCGATTTCTTTCTGGTGGCATTTTTATCATAAAATGGATTTATTCAACCCCTTACGATAGCACTCATAAGAGTCATCAGGCATGTAGAGAGGCATGGTTAGCCTCATTGTTGATCCACCATGGAGTTCATGGTTTTTGGACATGAATGTGTTGAAACTTAAAGCCTATGTAGCTAGTTCATGAACCCATTTGTGTTTGCTGTATGGAATTTTATGTTCTGGACACCCATGGATGCTTAATTGTTCTTGTGCAACAGATATAGAGCAGTAACAAGTGCATACTACAGAGGTGCAGTTGGAGCTATGTTGGTATATGACATCACTAAAAGACAAACATTTGACCATATTGTTCGATGGCTAGAAGAGCTTACGAGTCATGCTGACAATAACATTATGATTATGCTCATTGGTAACAAGAATGATCTAAGCAACCTTAGGGCAGTTCCGTCAGAGGATGCAAAGGAGTTTGCTGAGAAAGAAGGTTTTTTTTTCTTGAGACATCAACTTTGGAAGCTACTAATGTGGAAAGCGCATTCTTGATGGTGCTTTCAGAGATCTACATGATAGTCAGTAAAAAGTCTTTGATTGCGAATTAAGAACATGGCAATGGCAAGGCGTCTTTGTTAACAGGTACCAAGATTGTCCTTCAAACCGAGAGCCAACAAGTCCAGGTTGCAAAGAAGGGTTGTTGTGGGACAGTGTGGGTGATTGTTGAGGCAAACAATCGTTGTGTGCTGCAGCTATATCTTTGTACATTTGCTGCCATTTTGAAGGGAAAATTTTATACAATCTGCGAATGCTGCAAAGTCAAGCATATTCTATATTAAGCTGTTTTGTTTGCCGCTTTTCATCATGAATAGACATTGGCAGAAAAAATTGTGCGGATCTTTAATACCGTGTTACTGGTCATATCTAACTATCTAGCTGCTACTTGGCATGGATATGGGTGGTTCTATTATTAGCCCCTCCGAACCATGAGGGATTTGATTTACAGTTTCACATATTGTTTCACCAGAAGCCTGCGTTTCCTTCTGATTTATGGCTTGCAAGGTGTCACATTGATGATGGGCTTTTGAAATAAAATATGTTGTTAATCTTAGATTTGAATCTAGTAAATTGTTTCTTATTTTTCCTATTTGGTGAGCATTTAAGGCTAACTTCTTCTGTTTGGTGAGATGCAAGCACTAAAACTCTGTCAGAGAGAGAGAGAGAGAGAGAGAGAGAGAGAGAGAGAGAGAGAGAGAGAGAGAGAGAGAGAGAGAGAGAGAGAGAGAGAGAGAATGTGATAGAGATAAAGACAGAGAGATTAGAGTGAGAGATTAAGCCTATTAGTAGGAAAAAAGGCAAGGAGAAGGAGTCCAGTAACCTTGATTTTCAATCATCTCAAGGTTAAGCTGAGGTAGACCTTTCCCAAACATGGACCCAATAGAGGCGTGACATTGGAGGTAGGAGGACTATTGGCCTTTGTAGCCCTCGCACAAAAATGCACTTAGCTAAGTTTGCAAACGGTTGGCATTTGTGTACGAGGGCTACAAAGGCCAATATTCCTCCTACCTCCAATGTCAAACCTAGCTAGCTAAGCAAAGACAAGACAATAGAAGCACATGATGTTTCCATACTTCACAATGTGGAATAATAGGGGGAGGGATGATGGCTTCTTGTGACAAAATTACTCACCCTATTAGTAGAGGCAACAATCTTGCGCCCAAACCAGACCTAGTTGTGTCAATCCAGTAGAATGTTATGATGTTGAAAAAAATAGAAAAGCTAAGAGAATGAGGAGCTCTTTTTTATAGGAGAATTCGTCAAAATTGTTTTGTTTTTGTTAGTGTGGATCTAGCCTTGCGTTCCAATACTAATTTTTTTTATTTATAGCTATTTTCCATGGTCCCTACATTTGTAGCTACACCTAAAACAAGAAAATTTATTCTTTTTGATGGGAGAGTTCTACCACTACTCTAAGAAAGAGGTTTCTAGATTTACACAATTCAAAGTGGTCTAAAATTGAGAAAGAGGTTTCTAGAATGGACACAATTAAAAGTGTTTGTAAGACTCATGCTTGTGCAAAATTGCTAGTATCTTTATAATTGTTTATTTTAGTCCTTATGCTATTGTAGTCCATACCAAAGATTTCTATTTTAAAGCCATCACTAGCTCATTAGACTTGCATATTAGAGGACTTTCAACTCATAGACAATCGTCCTGAAGTTGCATACATTGTAATAGCACTATATATCTTTCTATTGACATGTCACAAAATTTCATTTTTGGGCATTGATAGCTTAGTGTCTACTTATTTGTGATTGTATATATATAAGCTATAACAGAATATTGAAATCACGTGAAAAATAACACCTCTATCCTCTCCCTTGGTTTGTGTGCTAAAAATTAAGAGAGCTCCTTGGTTTTTTGTTATTGTAGCATGCTCTTTTGCTCCATTTAGAGATTGCTCGAAAAATCTTGCTTGGAGTTAGGTATCCTTCCTACATGGTGTCATACCTCACATATATAGTGAGCTCGACAAACAAATGAAATAGACACTCCTGCTACCCTCACTTCTGTATTATTATTGGGTGCTTTGTTATTGGAGCAGGAGCAACAAGACTTAACAACATTGCATCTAAAATCCATTACCAGTTCAAGATACCAACCACGAGTCAATAGTAACCCCTCTCTGTTCATGAGATCGATGAGTGATATTTGGACATAAAAGAGGCAGATATTATAATTATAGAGGAGCTATCCATGTTAACCCAAAGGACTTTTTACCTTATCGCAAGAAAAAATGTCAACGTAACAAGCAATACATTGGCACATCCCTTCAACAGCAAATGTGTTCACTTGCTCGTGATCTTGCCCGACTACCCCCAATTTGTAGTCATGCACGGGAGCTTTGTAACACATGCCATATCACAAGCTTGATCACTTTCTACATTTAACTTTCTACAGGATGTTGTGCTCTGTAAGACATGCAAGGGACCCTGAATTGCTTCATTTCTTGACCATTATTCGTGAAAGAAAACCATATGTAGATGAGATCAATTGTACCTTGGGTGCATGTATTATAGATGAAGCATGTGTGCATGACTATATCAACAACTCTACTCCGATAATCTGTATTCATAGATCATACGTCCAATACTATAACAACCTGGCCTTGAATAAGTTGTACAATCAAATTGACATTACAAAAGTTGAAATGAAGATGAACGGGGGTAACATAAATGTCCTCCAGTAGTGGCTCCTAGACCCTAAGTTCAACGAGCTAGATTTGATCACCATTGGTGTGTGATGCATGATCACTGAAAACACCGACTTGACAATCGATGTGGCAAATGGTGCAACATGCATTGTGGATGCCATAACACAAAACACAAAAGGTGATTTTACATGTATCAATGTCCTTATTCATTGTCCTGATAATAACTACAAAAGCAGAAAGGCAAAACACAAATAACTATAAAAGAAGAAAGGCAACACATACTCGACATCACCTTAAAAGATGCCACAGCCGACGTTCTGTGCTACCAACCATCGATGAAAAATTTCATTTTGAAATGCTTTTCGTTTGTAAGAATCTACATGTAACACATATAGTAGAAAAAACATTCATCAGTAGACAGCCTCGCTTGGATATAATCTCAAGTGTAACCATCCCTATAATCTCAAATAACTGATGCACTTAACTTTGTCTCCTTCCATAAACATTATAGCATTTTTCAAATGTATACCTCTTTCACTCAGTGCCGCCCTTGCCAAATTAGTCATGCTCTTGTTCCCTTTAGTACTAGATAGTGGATACTAAATGTCAATGTGCATATGTCCTATTGTATTCTATATATTTTATATAGCAAGGCCCACCAAGTAAGACTAGTTTATCGTTGAGGGCGAGCCTCCCCTTTAAGTGCCTTGGGGTCCCAACCATGGGATCAATGGTCTCAAGTGAAAGATCAATCTGGACCATCGATCTGCTAAAAGTAAACTCGGGATCCCGAGTTTAGATTTTTCAAAACTAAACTCGGGATCCCGAGTTTAGGTTTTACCGGCCATGGCTCGAGTTTAGATTTTTCAAAACTAAACTCGGGATCTCGAGTTTAGGTTTTACCGGCCACGCAAGGCTTAATCTCGAGATGCCCCTCTCTCCCTAGCTGGGATTTGGACCCTCACCACTAGCTTGAGAGTCTAGGCCTCGTGCGCTTTCTTGAAATAGTTGTGTTTTTTCATAAACTTAAACTTAAAACAACAGATTTCGACATTAAAACTAAACTCGGAATCCCGAATTTAGTTTTTGTGGAGCCCACCATAAAAACTAAATTTGGGATCGCGAGTTTAATTTTTACGCATCGACGACCAAGATCTGTGAACGCCTTTGATTTTGCACAAGAGCAATTGATCCCATGGTTGGAGCCCCGTGGCACTTAAAGCTGAGGCACGCCAACGACCTAGTGTGTTGTAGAGCGAGTAGGTCTTTGACTATGGTCAATTTCAAGGTCAATGGTCATTTGTTTTGTGGTCTCGACACTTTTTGAATTAAGGAATCTGCGGACATGGCGTGTGAGAGCGAGCTTCTGCCTGGCTTGCCCAACGAGGTAGCTCTGCGATGTCTCACGACGGTTCCTCTCGACGCCGTTGCCCGATGCCGCAGCCTCTCCCGCTCCTGGGCCTCCGCTCTTTCCCACCCTCCCCCTTCACGCCGCCCTCTTCCTTTTGCCTGCCTCTGCACTGCTCACGCCAATTCGTGGCGCGAAAGCTTCTGGGCCTGGCTCTTCCTCGGCCCTTCCCACCATCGCCGTCCTCATCTTGTCCCGTTTTACAACTTCCGCTCCCCTTGCCCCACAAGGATTCACGCCTTCTCCTCTCAAACGCAGGTGATCGCGACCGGTACCAACCTCCTCCTTGTGCGATCCAGGTTACAACTTACTGATCGAGCTGATGTTTTGCCCCTTGGAGGCATCGGTGAGGCGACTTGCTCGTTGATGGGTGGCCATGATGCATCAGCGCCAGGTGCACTGCAAGGTTTTGATGTATGGCACATGAAATGGTGCAGGGAAATGAATCGTGCAGTGCCTTGCATGCATGTGGACCGATGGGGGTTCGCCACCGCACATGAGGGGAGACATGTTTATGTAGCAGGTGGGGAAGGCCTGGCGGCAGCGAGGAGCGCAGAGAGACTGAATATGGAGACAGGGATTTGGGAGATGCTTCCAGAGATGAGATGTGAGAGGAGCGTCAATCCGGCCAGGTTCATTCTTGGTGGGTGCTTCTATGTGGCAGGAGGCGAGTTTCAACCAACAGCAAGCACAGAAGGGCGAGGGTTGTCACAGTCAGGAGAGTATTATGATCCCAAGAAGGGGGCGTGGACTCTTGTGGAAGGCATGTGGCCAGAAGAGCTGTGGGGGTATGGAGAGGGTGATCCTAAGGTTGCAGTTGTCAAGGATGTGGCATATGCATTGAGTGGGCCTTCCACACATAGTACAGAAGTGATGATGTTAAGCGCGGCGCGCGGTCGACATTGGGAAGTGCGGGGGTGCCTCCCAAATGTACCCGGCTTTAATCCTGTGGAGCGATGGTATTTGCATTTGCTGAGTGTGAATGACGATGAGCTTTGGGTGTTCATCAGTGGAAAGGCAGAGAGGCCTTGGCTGGTTTATGCTTGTAAACCTGATCTTGCAGCTGACGATGGCCTTTTGTATTGGGAGCACCGGCCGTTCACCATCCCACCCTCCATTCGCCATGGCGTGCTTGCCTCTGTTGGGATTCATATATAAATGTATGTATATGCTTCTTCTCCACTCTGAATAGGCAAACATTGTCACAACCATTGTTCAAGAGCTAATTGTAAAATCCCTCTATACACACATTTTACCATGAATTAAATGACCCCTTTTCCTTTTGGGGGGGGGGGGGGGGGATCATGATAGAAGTTCAATTATGCTATACCATATTATCGACCATTGACATATATATGTGATACACTTTGTAAGTTTTTTCAAAGCATGAAGTATGGATAAGGTTAGACCCTTGATATCCAATATGAAGTAAATTATCTTTGCCTTTGCTAAGTCAAAATGATGCTTATTAGTTACAAGGAATTGCAATGGCCTAGATGGTTTTGTGTTGGTGTTGTTAAGTCCCTAGCTTGATGGCCAAGCTCAATTATCGTTGATGTAGCCATTTACAAAGGCCAAACAACTATATTGTATTCTGATTCTCTTACTGTTCATTCTCAAACTTATAATGGATAATTAATTATTGAAACCTAAGAATAATCTCTTAGGCATTGGATTTCTTTGACTTGTTCCCATGGTAGCATAAGTTGCCAACCAATGGGTAGATCAATTGTGACTGACATGAAACCATTGGCCACCATTAAGCCACTTAGGACGTGATTGATTTTTGATAGACCCCCTTTCCCTTCAAATTTTCAAGATTTTGCTATTAATCAAGCATTTTAGTGTTATCTTTAAAGGTAACTTTCACTTGTAAAAAGCGGACAAAATATCTCAAGATGGGTGGAATGCCCAACAAAAAAAACCATGACTGGGGTCTTTACAAATGAGGGCCTAAACTTCGTAGGGCCATGCAAGAAGCTAAGAGCAAGTACATTGTTAGCCAAATGAGTCAAAGTGCGAGCACTCCAAAACAACAATGGTCAATCAACCACAACTTGGTTTATCTGTTAGCACATCATTTGTTGATTTACATATCCTATAGGGAAAGTCTCAAACCAAGGTGGCCAACTCATCAATAAGACTATGCAAATATTGATAGTAGATGAGTTTTTTATCAACTATTGAAAGTCAACAACCTACTCTCCTTGATGCAGTGACCTATCTGATAACATAAATAAGATTTACATTATCACAAAAATATGTAGATAGAACCTCAAAAATTGAGATTTGAAGCTTCAACTTGCACTTTAGGCTCATGGAATAGCTACAACGATTTTTTGATCCCCACTTTTTGGATGTGACATGGATTTCAATGCCTATTTGAACAAGATAGGATCGCCAAGATGAGAGTAGGCCAAAAGATATTTTGGAGCAATAAAATGTTTAATAAAGGAGAAAATACATACATAATTAGTTCTACTTTATCGTTCTATCTAAGTCCAAAGAATCTCAACTTGAAGATAGCTCAATCAAGAACTTATGAGGTTAATTGTCTTGTAATGGAATAGTTAGGTTGAAGGGTTTGTTTGGTTTTATGCTTTTGGTTTGTACAATGTAGCTAAGATCAAGCTTAATCACATTAACCGACCAGTGAAGGTAGAGGTACAAGTGGAGGAGGCAAATGTAACATACCCAAGATTTATCAATAAAAACTATTTCAGTTACTTTGCAAAAGTATTCGAGATTCGTATTTTTGTTACGTTATATAGAGTTTTAACAAAACAATTTAATAAGAAATTGAACTCAAAAATTATTAATTATGGTCCTTACTCACTTGAAAACAATAGGTTGCTTTGGAAAATTTTTAAGCAAGAAGACTATTATGATGTTTGAAGATAAGAATTGACCCTTAAAAAAGAAAGAGAAACTTTTGACTAAATTTTAGGAAAGGAGGAGTATTTTTGAGAAAGAAAGAGTGTTTTTAGAAAGGAGTACTTTTAGGAAAGACAGTGTGTTTTTAGGAAAGAACGAGTATTTTTAGCAAAGAAAAAGTATTTTTAGAGAAGTCAAGATTACGCTTTTTTTCCTTCTTTGTCTCAAATTAGACAAGCTTCTCCTAAAATAAGAGTCTTCGAATTGTGCATCAGGACAAGTAAGCATAATTTTTAAATAAAATAAAGTCACAAATGTGCATGAAATTTTATCTCTGGTTTTCACTATTCTTAGCTCTTGTTTTTGCCCATATAAGCCTATATAAAGGTTCCTCTTCTTTCGATTTCAAGACATAAACAAAAGTTATCAAAAGCGGAAGCTCTCTTGTCTTGTCATTGGAGGTACTTTCTCTCTCTCAATCTCTCTCCTTCTCACCTTCAACTCATCTCCATCACCAACTCCATCTCTACCACCGTCGAGTTGCTCCTCGGATTGTAGAGCTCTCTTCCTCTCTGCTTTTCACGAAAAAGCTTTCCCTCTTCTCTCTCGCGATACGATGGTCCCAAAGCGAGTGATACGAAGCTCCAAAGACGATCTTGTCGTTCCACCTCCAAGGAAAGTACAAAGGAAGATATCATCTACTCCAATTGTAACTCAAGCAAAGATATCAATTGCGAAAGAAGTTGAAGCCATTTGACCTCCAATGCAGAAGATAGTCAAACGCGTTGCTAATCCGATAAAATAAATTCATAATCCTGCATTGTTATACATGATGTGGTTAGTAAGTTAATCCAAGGAATCTCCTTAAACCATCTAAGAAACTTGATTGTCTCACAAGAAATAAGCATATGATTTTGTAGAATAGTGAAAGTTTAATTTGATAAATTATCGTTGTTTGATAAATTGTTATTGTTTGATACTAGGGGTTAGTTGTTTGACATTAAGATTTTATTGATCATATCTAAAGAATCACTTAAAAGGAGAAATTATTAAAATAAAATCTTTTGGAACTCGTTGGTTAGTGAGATGACTCGACGGTTGACGACGAATAAACTAAGGTTATCGGCTCTTTTTTAATTCCTTGCGGTTAGCAAGATGCCTTGTGGTTATCAAGATGATTTGTGGTTAACGAGATGTCCCCTTGCGATTAGCGATTGTTGAAGTTTATGCATTTGAGGATTAGCAAATAAGTAAATCCTTTGCAAATACTCTGTAGGTTAGGTAGAGAAGGTCCAGGGGTAGCGAAAAACTCATTAAAAAATTGGATAAATTTTTTTGTTGAAATATAGGATTGTCTTCATTAGATCATGTTTAAAAAAGGATTGTTTTGGTGATGTTTGAAGGGATGTATGAAAAAATATGTGCCCAAAATTAATAAAGGAACCCTATTTGTACATGTAAAACAATGTGGTAGTAATTAAAAAACAAGAGGAATGGGTGAGTGAGAGGTAGAAAGTGGGAGGTTAGTATCTAAATGGATCTACGTCTGTAGATGGGTAGACTCGATCAATCACATATTTTTTACAAGCCTAGTAGTTAGTTAAGAATAAGTCTTATATCATATCAAGGGTTTATGAATGACGGAAGTGCCTCTTCAACGTGGAGGAAAAGAGGTTGTTTATGGATCCTACGCATGTCATTGAGATTTTTTTTCTTTATAATATAGAAATTAGCTTCTATTAGAATCCTTTGATTTTTTGAACTTGCTTGTGGTGTATGACTTTCACAACCACGATCACGATGGATAAAGGACTCTCTCTCCTGTTTTTCGTATCCTTGCTTCATGGAATCGGAGTAAGGTGTCATCCATGAAACTTGAGAATAATGGAAGGCCATCTATCAAGTCATCTCAATCTTCTGGGTTGAGGACCTCACAACAAAACAAAGTACTCCAATTTATTGGGTTGAGCATTAGCTTACACTCACAGTGAGAACACTCCCTAAAAGCTAAGCATGCATAATTTAAGTGAATAGTCAAAATGTTCCTATGGAACTTATAAGACTCACACATGCGACTTATTTGCTTAACACATGCTACACAACCAATTGGCCATATTCCCATGCCATATCCCTTTTTTCTGGGCTTTGCACATTATCTTTTATTGGCCAAGATTCCTTGTAGGAACATTTTGGCACCAAAAGTGAAAAGCTCAATTGTGGCTCCCAATGCTCTCCTTCATTGGTGTTTTACAAGGCACTAAGTCCTCTCTTCTACAAAAGAAGAGTGATAGATTCCTGTGTTTTTAAGCATTCATGTAAGCTCAAAGCAAGTCAAACATACAAGACCCAAGGCATTAAGGCATCATCACCACCACATTGTGCATCTGAGCTTCAAAGCATGAGAATTCAAGGCATGTATGCATTCAAGCTTTTGGGTAAAATTGTAATGTATGCAAAATTTGAGTCATCAAAACTCCTACAAAAAAGTAAAAATTTTTATGCTATGCATGTCATACCTAATTTGAGGTTGTAAGGGGTTATAGACACTGCCAATATCTATTGGTGAGACCACCCCATAACTGAAGCACCAATATAGTCATGTAACTACATAAAACATGCTTCTATGATGAATATGCACCTCTAACACATATCAAACCATGTGCACCCCATATGTGCACCACCATCAGAATCCTTAAGATTCCAAAAAAAAAAGAAAAATCTAAGTTGTATTATACGTAAAATGTTAACATGTTATACGTGTCTAATGGCCATATAATACGTTTGGCAAAATAAAACAGGCGTATTATACAGTGACACTTCATTGAAATCGGTTCAATAAATTATTTCTTTGCACTTCGATCAAAGAAAACTTTGATCGAATGATTATTAGTATATATCAGGTCGTCGATGCTCTCTCAACACCATTTGACACAAACAAATATCATTTTATTTTGAAAAAGCAGTCCTCCCTATTTTTCAATTAGAAATTTGAAAAAAAAACAATGAAAAAAAAATATAGATGAGTTGTAAAGTTTAGTTGTCAATTGTCTATTATATTTTGTAGTAGAGTTTGTCTTATGTTTTTAATTTTAAAATTGAATAATTTAAAAATTTAGAACTTTGCTCTTTTTGTGTTCGAGTTTTCTTACACTTAAAGAGGAGCAGATCATAATTTTAACCGGTCTATCATTGTGTTAGAGTATATACTCACACTTGAAGATGGATGTGCATCATAAATAGAGATTATTTTCCTTTGTACCAGAGTAAACATGTTTACTGGCACTGAAGAAAATCATTTGTTTCACCTTTATTTTGAATGTTATTGTTACCATATACATGTGGTAGTGATGTGTGTGAACACACTAGGACCGCCGGGGCATTTTTTCCCTCTTTAGGAGGTTTTTTCCCCCGTGCATTGTATATACGCCCATCACTCTAGGGCTATCTATCTTTCCATTGCACACTAAGTAACACACTCTCTATTGTGTGCCTTGAGCTTCCTTCGTCTTCTCCAAGCTGTGTGTGTTTCTCTGCAACCCTAATTCCAACAATTGGTATCAGAGCAGGTCACGTCCTCCCGGGCTTAGTCGCCAGCTGCTCCAGCACACGCCTGCTCACTTTCTCCGATTTCAGTGAGCTTTGGCGAGCGTTCGCAGGTCGACAAATATTTTGAGCAAACTTTGAGAGCTCGGTCTGCTCAGAATTTTGATTTGGGCTCATTTCGGCCTCCGTTTCCACTACGGGCAGTACTGCACAGGCTATTTCGTCATTTTGTGCAGATTTTCTGTCAGTGCCGTTTTCTGCATAACAGGTGCCTTATAGTCTTCTACGGTTTGTGCTATATAGCACAAGTTGTTCCCGCTCCATTTCTCCTATTTTCGGGCAGTTTTCACATCAGGTGCAGCATTTACCATGGCTGACAACAACAACACAGATGTGTTCAAGATGTTTGCTGATGAGGACAGGTTGGATGGGGACAACTACCCTATGTGGGCTTATATGATGCAACATGTTCTTGTGTCAAAAGGTGTCTGGAACATTGTGCAGGGCATTGATGTACGTCCTCGTTCTGAAGATGTAGGCGATATTGAGGATGTTGCAGGTCTTGCTGCAAGGATTGCAGCTGTTAGAGTTGTTTTGCCTACGGCAGAACAAGCTCGTTGGGATGTTAAGGATGCACAGGCTCATGCATTGATTGCGTTGTCTGTGAAGCGCACCATTATTCCTCACATCCGTTCAGCAAAATCTGCAAAAAAGGCTTGGGATATTCTAGCAGGTCTTTATGCAAGCCGCAATGAGGCTAAAATTGCTTTGCTGCGTAAAGAGCTAGAGTCGAAGATTATGCATGAGGAAGATGATATGGACACTTTCCTTGCTAGTGTCAAGGATATCAATGAGCAACTCATTTCTGCAGGTGAAGTCATTTCGGACAGTTCGCTTGTGCAGACTGTTCTTGATGCCTTACCAGATTCCTACCAGACTTTTGCTAGTACTTGGAGACTGATGACCCAAGGAAATCCTGAAGTTGTCAAGTTTGATGCATTATGCACATTGTTGTTGCAAGAGTCACTTTCTAGAAAAAACAGGACTAGGCAGCGTGCAGTTGAACAGGCTTTTATTGCTTCTCAAAGAAAGGGTGGTAACAGTAATGCAGCCACTTCTTATGGTTCTGTTGCGAGTGGCAAAAATTCTGTTCCTAATGCTTCTGCTGGCAGCACTTCGTCTGGCAATTCTGGTGATAAGGGCAAAAAGAAAATGCGTTGCCATTATTGTAAAGCCAATGATCACTTGATCAAGTCGTGTCCTAAGTTGAAGGCCAAAGAGGCTAAGAAGAAAGAGGGTGGTTCCAGTGCAAATGCTGGTTCCACTACAAATGCAGCCATTGTTGAGTCTTCTGTGAAAGGAGATTGTGATGCTGATGTTGATGCAGAATGGGCTTTTAGCGCAGAGTGCACTTACAATCCTGTTGTCCATGATGCTTGCTTGTCAGTTGCTGCAGATTCACATGTGTGGTATTTCGACAGTGGTGCTACAAAGCACATTACCTCACATCGTGAATTGTTTACCTCTCTCGAGTCTGTCCCTCATGGGAATTCAGTCACTTGTGCCAACAACGCCTCTTATCCAGTTCAGGGAGTTGGAAAGATTGTGCTCACTGCTGCTAATGGCAGTTCCTTCACACTTGTTGATGCACTTTATGTACCTGGGATCAAGAAGAATCTCTTGTCTGTATCCGCACTTGCTAGACTTGGACTTGTAGTCAAATTTGTGGATGACAGATGTACAGTTCATGATCTCAGTTTTGGTGATGAAATTGTTGCATCTGGGCTTTTGTGCCGTGGGCTGTATAAGCTCACTTTGTATGACAAGTGTGGACAAAATTTTGCAAATGCTGTTGCAGATTCAAGGGCTATTTCAGATGCAAAACTTTGGCATGCACGTTTTGGTCATCTGAATTTTGCAAGTTTGCTGCGTTTGCAGAAATCTGATATGGTTGCTTCTTTGCCGCCTCTTGAAGCACCTGTCAAACATGTTTGTGAAGGCTGTATTCTGGGTAAAATGCAGCGTTCTAAGTTTCCAAAGGATGGTTCAGTCAGGGCCACATGTAGGTTGCAGCTTGTGCATAGTGATGTTTGTGGGCCCATGCAAACTCCATCCTTGGGCAATTACCTGTACTTCGTGACTTTCATTGATGATTACTCCAGGCATGCATGGGTATTTCCGCTTAAAGGGAAGTCCGAAGTTTTTATGTGCTTCAAACAATTTTTGGCTATGGCTGAAAATGTCTCAAAATGTACTATGGGCACCCTCCGTTCCGATCGAGGGGGGGAGTATATGTCTCATGAATTTAATGCATTTCTGGCTAGTCGTGGGATAAAACACCAATGTACAGTGCCTTATACACCTTAGCAAAATGGTGTTGCTGAGAGGAAAAACAGGTCACTAACGGAAATGGCACAATGTATGGTGAAAAGTCAAGCTTTGCCGCATTCTTTTTGGCTTGAGGCCATCATGTGTGCCACTTATGTACTTAGCAGGTGTCCTACGAAAGCTTTGCAGTCTATTACTCCATATGAAGCATGGCATGATAGAAAACCTTCTATTGAGCACATGCGTGTTTTTGGCTGTTTGGCATATGCTTTGGTGCCACAAGTGCAACGCAGAAAATTGGATGATAAGGCTGTCAAATGTATTTTTGTTGGTTATAGTGCTGAAAGCAAAGGTTACAGGTTGTATCATCCGCAAACAAAACGTATTCTGGTTTCACGGGATGTAGTGTTTGTGGAAGACTCCGTTCAGCCCTTGCTGTCATGTACTAGAGACAGTAATGTAAGCTCACAGGACATTTATGACACTTTGCTGCCTCTTTTCAGTGGTGGAAATACGAATGTAAGTTCCAATGAGGCAAATGTACAGCCTATGGGGGTTTCTGAAAATGTTTTAGAACAGCCTATTACTGATGCAGATGTACATGATGTACTTGATGAGGAAAGGGCTGAAAATGAGTAGGCTAGAGGTATGCCAAAATGGCTGGTGCACACTTTGCGTGACAGTAAATTGGATGCACCTTTATCTAGTCGTACTCGTTCAGGCTCTCACCATGCATCTTATGCATCAGATTGTTATGCTTTGGCTGTGTCTAGTTTACATGATGTTGAGGAGCCTCTGTCTTTTGATGAAGCACAGAATTCAGAAAATTGGATTGCTGCCATGAAATCAGAATATGATGCACTTATAGAGAATGACACATGGACTTTATGTGATTTGCCTCCTGGCAAAAAGGCCATTGGTACGAAGTGGGTTTACAAGTTGAAACGCAAGCCGGATGGTGAGATCGATCGCCATAAGGCTCGACTTGTTGCAAAGGGTTATGCACAACAAAAAGGCATAGATTATGAAGAGACTTTTGCTCCCACTTGTCGTATGACTACTGTGCGTTTTCTATGTGCATTGGCAGCTCATTTTTGTTGGGATGTACATCAATCAGACATTGTTACTGCTTTCTTGAATGGTGACATATTTGAGGAAGTTTATGTAACGCAACCTCGCGGTTTTGTCATAAAAGGACAAGAGGACAAAGTGTGCAAATGTAAGAAGGATTTGTATGGGTTGAAGCAATCTCCTCGTGCTTGGTATGAGAAAGATGACACTCATTTGGTTAAACGAGGCTTTCGTAACAGTCCAACAGAAAGCACATTGTATGTAAAGCGTGAGGATGATGTATTTCTCATTGTGGTTCTTTATGTTGATGATTTGTTGATCACTGGACCAAATGAGAGACATATTGCTGAATTTAAGGCTGATTTGAATGCTACTTTCAAGATGAAAGATTTGGGGCTGTTGCATCATTACTTGGGTATACAGTTTAAGCAGTGTGATGGTGGTATTCCCTTGTGTCAGAAAAGTTACATAGAGACATTGCTATGTAAGTTTGGACTTGAGGATTGCAAACCTATTGCCACTCCCATGGAAACAGGTTTGAAGTTGAGGCTACATGATGCTGGCGATCCTGCTGATGTCACTCTTTACCAAACTGCTGTTGGCTGCCTCATTTATGTATGCAACACGAGGCCAGATATTCAGTTTGCAGTCTCGCAGGTCAGCAGATTTATGCATAGCCCAGGGTGTAAGCATTGGCAGGCTGTCAAGAGGATTTTCCGCTACCTAAGTGGCACTTTACATCTTGGCTTGTTTTATCCCAAGGGGGGATCATTGCCGCCAGACTTACATGCTTTTTCAGACTCAGATTGGGCTGGTTGTTTTGACACGCGAGTGTCCACAAGTGGTTTTTGTTTCATGCTTGGCAGTTCATGTATATCATGGTTGAGCAAGAAGCAACCTACTGTGGCCACTTCGAGTTGTGAGGCTGAGTACAGGGCAGTCTTCACAGCTACGGTTGAGTGTGTATGGCTCAGATGCCTTATGGCTGACTTGGGTGTTGGACAGGACACTGCCAACACTATCTACACTGACAGTCAGAGCGCATTGGCAGTTGCGAGGAACCCAGTTTTTCATGCTCGCACAAAGCACATTGAGGTGCATTACCACTATGTCAGGGAGAGGCTCTCTGTTACGAGATTGGGCACCCTCCTGTTGTAGTGGTTAACTGCAATTGGGATAGCTGGGCGTAATGGTTAATTATGTGCTGTCTATTTATTTTACTAATTGAGTTGATGATGATTTTGTAGAGTGGAATGCGGGGAGTTGATGAAGAGGCGACGGAAATTATTCTTGGCCATTTTATATTTGCACAGTATCTTAGAACATCATTTCAATAAGCCACTATGGCTCTGTAAATAGTTGTAGTGGGAACTCCCCTTATGGGTCATGCAAGAACTAATGAGCTACAGACTTATGGGTCATGCAAGAACTAATGAGCTACAGAGCCATAGTGGCTTATTGAAATGATGTTCTAAGATATTGTGCAAATATAAAATGGCCAAGAATAATTGCCGTCGCCTCTTCATCAACTCCCCGCATTCCACTCTACAAAATCATCATCAACTCAATTAGTAAAATAAATAGACAGCACATAATTAACCATTACGCCCAGCTATCCCAATTGCAGTTAACCACTACAACAGGAGGGTGCCCAATCTCGTAACACTCTCAGCAGGAGAGATCAGCTTGGCTTATGTGCCAACACAGGACAACCTTGCAGATCTTTTCACAAAGGCATTGCCTCGTGAGAAGCTTGAAGCTTTCCGCAAAGCTTTGGGCTTACTCCCCTTTGTGGACTGATCCTGTCCTCAGGGCATGGCACTTCCCTTTACTCATGTGCCAGCTCTCGTTCACCGCATCACTCCAGGGGGGATTTGTTACCATATACATGTGGTAGTGATGTGTGTGAACACACTAGGACCGCCGGGGCATTTTTTCCCTCTTTAGGAGGTTTTTGCCCCCGTGCATTGTATATACGCCCATCACTCTAGGGCTATCTATCTTTCCATTGCACACTAAGTAACACACTCTCTATTGTGTGCCTTGAGCTTCCTTCGTCTTCTCCAAGCTGTGTGTGTTTCTCTGCAGCCCTAATTCCAACAGTTATTGCAAAAGGTGAATCTAATACTCTTAATGTAATAATTATAGGCTTAGAGTTTTTGCTTGAGAGACTAGAAACTTTACTCGAGTATGCACCTGCATGGGATATAAATTAATGATTATGATTTTTATGTACTCAGATTTAGATTATAGGATTATATGTCTTATTCGGTATTATTTGAGAATACACTGTATAATACCGTATAATACATATGATTTTCATTATACGGCCATATAAATGCAACCCAAAGAAAAAAAATGCATAGGAGTTAAGGCTTTGACGATTCCCAAAAGAAAATGATGACCTACATTGTAAGTGTTTAGAAACTGTCCCAAACCATATAATTTGGAGGTAAGACCTACACTATTTTTGCATCAAATTCAATATGTATGATCCTCATGTAGTTACCCAATGTTGCCCATGTTAGACTCCCTGATCAAAATCCATGCTCGATCGTGTAAGCTCCAGCTTATGGGGGTATATGTTGGGGTAAGCCTTAGCTTACATTCATAGTGAGAACACCCATGAGTTCTAAAAACCAAGCATGCACCATTTAAGTGCATAGTCACATTTTTTCTATGGAATCTATAAAGCCTCACACATGATACTCATTCCCTATACACATGCTCCACACTTGATAGCCACATGCTACTTGTGGTCCCGGGGGATTCACTCTATATACAAAATGGGACGCCACCTGCGAGCGAACAATTTTAATAAAACCCCTATATACGACTAATATTAGGGAATATGACCCCCCTTTCTACGATTATACGACAATCAATGAAGAAAACTATCATACCCCTATCTTATATATAATATTTAGGTCTCACATGATCTAACTAAGTAAAACTAGTCAAAGTGTGTGTAGCATAGTGACTGGCAACACACTAAGGGACCACTTCTATTGATAACTAGATGTACCCTCAATGTGTCTTAGTTTGACTTTCAAACTATGTGCTCGATCAGCCTGCACTTTGGCTACTCGTCCAACTCTAACCCATCCAAAGCTGGTGTAAATCAACCCTTGACCTGCTCCAAATCAGCCCTTATCTATGACCGACTTGATGCAAAATTTAATATGTGACCTAATAATTTTTTTTCCCTAAATTCATCCGAGTTCTAGTGCACATCGATGACCAATCGTTACAAGTAATCAACCCCGGTAATGCCCCCCCCCCCCCCAAATATAGTACCCCCCTTCCTTATTTTGAAGCTCGAGAGATAAATTATTGGGGGCCTGTCTTTAACTTATACGCTTATGTAACTTGTAGAAAAACCCCCCTCCCTTGTACTTACGTGGTGTGGTAAGTTTTCCATAGTGAATCCCCCGGGCTTGTGGTAGCTCACATGAACCTTGCTATTTCCACTTGTGGTGCATATACATCCAATCATTGATTGCACTTCTCCACATTGAGCCTATAGGGTGAAAGCATGAATATGTGGAAATTCATTCATGTGATATAGTTAATAGAATAGAAAAAGAAAATGTTGTACCATAATAATTCAAATAAAAGAAATTTACATAGACCTCTTGTCTTCTCATCCCCACTCTTTTTCATTAATGAGAGAAGTTTCAAGCAGGACCCCAACACTCTCTCTCTCTCTCTCTCTCTCTCTCTCTCTCTCTCTCTCTCTCTCTCTCTCTCATGCACCTTTGTCCAACCTGTAAGTTGCACTACCATGCTTGGATGAGCTATTATGCTTGGAGTCTTGTATGACTGTTGTTGTGCTTAAAGGAAACCACTTGCTGAGCTACTTGTGTTGTTGTAATTAAGGTATGTCTTCCCCTGTACATTATTGCATGAGCATTCTTTGATGCAAGGATATTGCATGCACATTGAGCTATTGTGAATTATGCAGATCTTCACGTGCCACAGTCTGCTACATTTCTACATCATTCAATATATTTTTTTGCACGAACATATCCACACCATCCTTTGCTACTTGTATGAGCTACCGCAAGTTGGCACATAACATGTCTCATAATTCTACAATAGCTAGCTATGTCATGTGCAGGTAGATCAAGAACACCAACATGGCACCTTCCTCAAATCCCATGTGTCATGCAAGTAGCATCCTAATTAGGAACATCGAGCCATTTGTGTACTTGAAGTTATGTCGCCTTGCCAAGGAATTTCATAGAGAGCGTGGATTGCCATTGCATGGGGACTGACCCTCGTTCCTTCAGGGACCAATGAAATTTTTGGTGAGGTATGGGAATATGTATTCATATGCCCAAAGCCTATTCTTGGTAGCTTGGTCGGGGTTCTTACAGAAGATTGTGTGGAGACATTGGGATGTGTGCCAAGAGGGTCCCTTCATGTATGAAGTAGGGACATAGTTGCAAAGGCCATTGCATTGGAAAATTTCATGGAAGCTGCTTCAAGTCCTATCAAGAATCAAATTGCTTGCACTGTCTTTGGAGAGAGGTAAATGAAAGACTGAGAGGGAAGACACAACCTGCAAAGTAAGATGAAGAGTTGACCCTTAAGAAAGAAGGAGAAACTTTTGACTAAATTATAGGAAAGGAGTGTTTTTAGGAAAGAAAGAGTGTTTGTAGGAAAGAAGTAGTATTTTTAGGAAAGCAAAAAAGTAAGTCAAGATTAAAGCTTCTTCTCTTGAAAGACAAGCTTCTCCTAAAGTTAGTCTCCAAATCGCGTTGTTGGGGGATATGTGTTCAAAACGTGAGCCGGGCACGTGCGGGGCCTCTAGCTGTGGGAGATGTGAAAGAGAGAGAACAGCAGACACTGAAAGCTCTGGCAGTTACTGTAATCATCAATTAATTGAGTAAATCTTTAGGTACAACTTAATTGATAGCCAAGGCGGGCTGTTAGCAGCACTGTCACTCGGATCAGTTGAAAGTTAGGAGTTTAAGCTCCCTTTCTAAAAAAATGAACAGGGCCGTTAACGACACCAGAACTTAACAACATGATTAATCAACCTTCTAACTGATGACGATGAGAGAAATTTTTGCTTGTCGCATTATCTTCTTCAACCACTATCAACAGCTCTCAAAAGTTCTAAAAATTTCTTCTTTTGGCTGCCTTTAGTTGCCGTCCAAAAATCTGTAAAACCTGACCTCAGATTGTCTTCAATTTCCCTTGAAGGGTGCTTCCAAACTTGCCGATATCTTAAGCTTTCAAAACTCTTGTTATCCTTCTCTACTCTAGGCTAGTAGTGAGTTAGTGCTGCCAATGACTTTCGGGCAAGTTGGACAAAGTATCGCGGAGCTCATGCCTTTCTTTGCTTACCCTAGTTTCTCCTTTTCCTTGCCTTTTTCAATCACGGCCGCTCACCTTATGCTCGACGAGAGATAAACTTCTTGATTGCTCATTCACGAGAGAGAGAAAGCCCCTTGCCTCCATGCTTAAATCTGAGAGAGAGAGAGAGAGAGAGAGAGAGAGAGAGAGAGCGAGAGAGAGGGAGACCTCCCTTCCTTCCCGTGGCTTGAGCAAGAGAGCCAACCCTTCTTTTCCGTGGCTTGAGTGAGAGAGCCATCCCTCCTCCTCGATGCTTCCTTCCTTTTCTTGGCTTGAGCGAGAGAGCCCACCCTTCCTTCTCCTTCTTGATGCTTCTTGCCTTTTCTATGTAGTCTCCTTGCTCGTAACACACATGCAAATCCCTCTCTTCCTTAAAATAGAACCCCTCCTCCCCCCCTCAATGGCGCCGCCGCCACTGACGTGGCATGGGAGCGCGTGTTATGACATGGAAGTCCAGACTTGTGACTACGTGAAAATCATCGCAACTGGTCCCAAACAGGAGCGCCTTGATCTCGCCTTCGCTTTTCTCTTCATGGCCGTCGCCATCCGAGGCTCATGGCACCCAGCGCGAGCCGTTTTCTCCCTGCCTGCGCTCGTGCTCGCTGCCTGATCGACACCATGGCCTTTCCTTCCTTTTCTTTTCCCACATCCACACTCACATAACCCCCTTTGGGCGGCCATTGAATGGCTTTTGGGCGGTCACCTCCTTGGATGACCGGTTCCCTCAATTGGGCGGCTTAGCCTACCTTGGGCATTGGGCAGCCAAGCATCTTTACAAGGGCACCACTTTTAGCATGCATACCTAGCAAAGCATTGCCAAGAATCTTTATAAGGAGACCACATTTAGCATGCATATCTAGCAAAGCATTGCCAAGCACAACATCTTTCTCCAACAGTTCTTGACTAACATTATCATTGTGAATTTCGTTGTCCATATCAACATCTCGTATAATGCCACATGCCTTAGATGTAGGTATAGGTGATTGCCTTTGCTGGAAGGCATTCCCTTTGCACTTGGTTTGCTTCTATCAGCTTCTCGGGTGATGCAAAAAATTATCCAACTCAGCAGTGTCAGTTACCAGCAGTGTCAGTTACTGACACTGCACGGACAGCACACTAACCAAGTGGACCAGACTGGTGCAGAACCGCCCCCAGTGAATCTTTAACGACCAATATCTTGGTAACCGTAACTCCGATCACTGATCTGAAAAGACCGATGTGCTCCAAAAAGTGAGCACTCCAGGCCCATGCATTCATTTTATTTATGTCTCCTTAGCTGCAGTTGCCCAATCCAGTATAAATTTGCAATTGCCTCAAGCTTCAACCTGCCATAACATTTTCACCGTAGCTCCAATTGATAAGCCGTAAAGACAAGCTAGTATAGCACTTCAAGCACTACAGTTCTAGATCATAATATCCAATCTGTGCTCACTTCAAGAATACTCCTTTTTATCATCATTAAGACATTTGTTGCCCCTTTAAAGCCGCATCTGGCATATATTAATCATAAACTTGGCCTATTAACAAGCCCTGATCACTGCTCAATAAATGTGTAGCATTCAAAGAAGCTTAGCTTGCATTTCTTCGCTCTTTTTTCCATCATGGAAGCGGAGCTACACGACATCCACCCCCTCTAAACCTACACAGCCTTCAATCTGTGCCAACTGCACTTCAATCTGCATTTGCTATAGGTACCTTAAGCTCTTTTCGATCATCAAACTCCCGTAACGAGTAAATATATGGAAAATAATATAATACTTATACCCTATCATCAATATTCTAGCTTAATCATTAGGTAGCTGCCCATCAAAAATCTATGAACCGAATCTGCCGTATCTTCAAAGCATTCAATTATGGATAACTTGTTTAGTGAACCCCGCCAGAGTCAAGTGCTCCAATTAATGATGCACACGGCTTGACCATTAAGCTCTCTTTAGGGAGCCCTATCAAGCTTAAGTATGCCTTACTCTATCTACACACAGAATGGCCGTCAAGTCCTTTAAGTTCTAGTAGCAGAACCAGCTCAATAGATGTGAAGATACTTCATCAATTGTTCAAAGAAGTCAATTGGAAGCCAACCATGTAATCTTATTGAACACATAAGCAGAAACTCTTCTGAATTAGCATAATCTAGAAACCAAAACCTTACACCATGCAACCTACTACAACAAATCCCGGTACTCTTCAAATCTGCAACTTGCACTTCAGTAGCTCCCAAGATCAAATGGGAAACCAATCATTTGCCCCACTGTGAGCATTCCTTTAAAAAAATTTCCCCGTCCTCCAAGATCATAGAAAAAATACAAGAATTTCCAATTGGTAGAGCATAAACATAAATTAACCCACAAATCTTTATGAAAACCGCTTGGATCATATGGCATATAAGTCAATTGCCCCAAACCATGCATATATCTGTCACCACCTGGGTCAAAAGCTAGCTCATATCTCCTACATCATATGGTAGCATCAGATCCCATATAGCATCAGGTATCACTAGATACTGCCATATCCCCTGTGCAATTGGCTCATCTAATTGTCGATCATCAGCCACAGGTAAAAGCATTGGCAGTGCACCTTCATTCTCACTAGTATTGGAATCCCAATCATGCATATCTGAATACATCAAGTCTCTAGAAAAACTCTTTTCAATAAGCTCACAAGATGCATCACAAAACAATTATCTATCTTCTAGAGGCTCAAAATCAAGTAGAGCATCATCCAACAATTGCATAAGATCATCATCAACTGCATCTAAACAAAATTTCTCATACATGAATCTAGATTGATTGGTATCCTTAGCATCTATATTTGAGAATCCTTTCAAAGCTCCGTCCAATAAGCACATAATGTCTAGGTCCACTGCTTCGAAAGGTTCCTCCATCCTGCACATCTCAGGCAACTGTAAACTAGGATCTCCATATATGACATGCATACTAAACACATCGAGTGTAAATTGCTCTTCAAGTCTTTCACCCTCATCCAAATATCTTTGCACTTTTGTAGCCCAAAGTTCAGCATGCACATTGAAAATTTCATCTATTGCACTGTCTCTATCATGGGCACAATGAAACCAAACATATTCAACACCAAATGATGGCACTTCACTATGCACTTCCTCTACATCAACATCATCAAGTTCATGATCATTCTACCATCGTGTGAGCCCTGTGTTACTAAATCTTGATAATGAAGAAATTTGCTTCTTTTCTAAATCATCAACAAATTCAGGATCAGTTTGCCACATTAATAGCTCTGGGTCACGGAAACTTTTCAAAGAAGGAGTCTGCACCCCCTCTGAATCATCATCATCACATTCAAGACCAATTTTCCACTTTAGTAGCTATGTGTCACAACAACTTGTCAATGATGTAGTTTGCACCCCCTCTGAATCAACATTTCGTGGATCTTCAAGCACATACTCTTGCTTAACCAAGTCCTCAAAATCTGGTATATCCAAATTTGGTAAATTTGGTATACCCAAATCCATGGTCATGCTGCTCTCAACAACAGTCTTGCTTTGACCTATAACATATGTATCATCAAGAAACTCTATGGTAGAAT
Source organism: Adiantum capillus-veneris (assembly GCF_014529385.1). Taxonomy (NCBI): domain Eukaryota; kingdom Viridiplantae; phylum Streptophyta; class Polypodiopsida; order Polypodiales; family Pteridaceae; genus Adiantum; species Adiantum capillus-veneris. The sequence continues at coordinate 95,442,648 of NC_140940.1, read as the reverse complement.
CTGTACCCAAAAGATTTTGCTCTAATTTTGAGTCAGTAGCAAAAGTATCAGTTGATGAAATCTTCGTCCATGTCTACCTGAATATGATTGCACTCATTCACGTGCACAATTTCTTCTTGAGCTTTAGCCATGTTGTTTTGATCGTCTGATTTCTTTTCCTCCTGTAGTGCATTTATATGCTCTTTGCAAAATTCACCCTGTGTATCTTGAGGCTATAGAGCCTCACCCTCAAAGACTTCTACTTCATGCAAGGCATCTGCTAAACCCAACTTTTCATACACAGCTTCAACTATATCTTTATCATTAGCGTGTAAGAAGGTAGCATCTTGTACAATACACTCATCAATCATAGATTTTAATTTTGATCGTACTTGTCCTCGGATATCTACGTAGTTTGGTAGACTTGGACTCTGTTCTTGATAGCTTTCATAATGTTTATAACTTGTACAATAGCTTCTTTAAAATATTCACAATTGTCATTGTAGGCTTTGGTAACCTCTTGAATGTCCTCCTTCAAATTTGAACTCACTAACTGCTCAAAAGATCTGATCATTAACTCTTCTTGTATCCCTCTTAACTTGGTTCCACTTCATAGCACTCTAGGTAGCCCTCTGGATCATAACCATCAAAGACTCGCCTCTCATCATATACCGCAGCTAAAGTTGCATACAAAGCTTTGTCCATTTGATTCTTCTTCTTCATGGTCTCCATTTCAAACAGAGATCCTTGAACCAATTCAAACATCTTCAAAAAATCTAGAACTGTTGACTTATCATCAAAACCATTTGCACTTAACTCTTCCATCAACTTCATCATCTGCTCTAAATTCTCCATCTTTACCTCCCACCCTAGCTCGGTTTCATGTTGGGTTCACCAAGTATATAAGGGGATATGTGTTTGAAACATGAGTAGAGAACAACAGACACTGAAAGCTCTGGCAGTCATCGTAATCATCAATTGATTGAGTAAATCTTTAGGTACAACTTAATGGATAGCCAAGGTGGGCTATTAGCAACACCGTCACTCAGATCATCTGAAAACTAGAAGTTTAAGCTCCCTTTTTACAAAATGAATCGGACCGTTAACGACACCAAAACTTAACAGGATGATTAATCAACCTTCAGATTGATGACAATGATGGAAATTTTTGCATGTCGCTTTATCTTCTTCAACTACTGTCAACAGATCTCAAAAGTTCTACAAAATTTCTTCTTTTGGTTGCCTTTAGTTTCCGTCCAAAAATCTGTTACCCTAGTTTCTCATTTTCCTTGCCTTTTCAATAACGATCGCTTGCCTTATGCTCGACAAGAGAGAAACTTCTTGCTTGCTGATTCACGAGAGAGAGAAAGCCCCTTGCCTCCATGCTTAACTCCAAGAGAGAGAGAGAGAGAGAGAGAGAGAGAGAGAGAGAGAGAGAGAGAGAGAGAGAGAGAGAGAGAGAGAGAGAGAGAGAGAGAGAGAGAGAGAGAGCCCTCCCTTGCTTCTGGTGGCTTGAGCGAGAGAGCCAACCCTTCTTTTCTGTGGCTTGAGCGAGAGAGCCCTCCCTCCTCCTTGATGCTTCCTTCCTTTTCTTGGCTTGAGCAAGAGAGCCCACCCTTCCTTCTCCTTATTGATGCTTCTTGCCTTTTTTCTGTATTCTCCTTGCTTGTAACACACCAAAAACTCCCCTATATTTCATGAAAATCCCTCTTCCTTAAAATAGCCCCCTCCCCCCCGCAATGGCACCACTGTCATTGACGTGGCACATATTATCTCATGAACCAGGACTCGGTCTGACGAGCCGTAAATTCTTGTAGACTTCTCAAGATGCATAGAACGCATACAAACCCTGTTGAGGTTGTAAAATTCCCAAATGGCAGACCAATCGTCGAGCCGAGCAGAGTGGTACATAACTGGCCCACGGTGAAACTTTAACCTGCCATATCTTGGTAACTGTTACTCCGATCTCACTGATTTAAAAAGACCAACGCGCTTCACAAAATGAGCACTCTAGGCCCATGCATTCATTTCATTTATGTCTCCTCAAATGCAGTTTCCCAATCCGGAACGGATCTACAATTGACTCAAACTTCAACCTGCCATAACATTTTCATTGTAGCTCCAATCAACGAGCCGTAAAGACTGTTGGGGTATAAAGCCCAATGTGGTCGCCTAGCTAAGTGGGCGGGCCGCCAAGTATGCACACATATTCTTTTGTTAAAACCTAATAAGAACTCACTATGCTCTACACATTACAGTAGAGCGAGTTCACCATATCGTCGTGCTCTTCTTCTCGCACTCTCTCTCGCGTCACACTTCCGCTCGTACTCCTTCAACTGGTATCAGAGCTCAGATCGAGGCTCGGGGTAGCACTGCAGGAGGCTAGAGTCACCAGCTCAGATTGGAGTGAAATTCGAGAGGCGAAGACACGGCCCCAAATCCTGTGGGAGAGCTCGAAGGGCTTGGTGTTCTCAGAATTTCATTCTGAGGTCATTTCGGCCACCGTTCGGCTTCGACAAAGGTCTGTGCAGGCCATTTTCGACTACGTGGTCTCGGTGGGTGCATATCCGACTCTGCAAATTTGGGGTTTTTGGCCTACGACTGCAGGTGCTGAGGATATCGACACTCCCAGAGTGTTGATTTGTGGCTGTCTACACATCGAAGGACGGCTCACAGTTCTTGGAGGCGTGTCACATACGACACGGGCGCATCTACACACAGATTGTAGGCGACATCCACTAGTTCATCAGGTAGCTTGTGTTTGCTGCTTGATATTCCAGATTTCATCCTGACCTTGCAGGTACTTCCACATGGTATGTATTGTCAGAGATGATTTATGTCTGTTGAGGGTTTGCTGGCTGTGAGTCACGCAGCAAACAACCGCCACAGCGGTTATAGTATACAGTGGGAAATTTGTGGATGTATGACTTTGTGGGAAGTCTATGTACTGTCAGATTTACTGCAGCCTTTGTTGAGGGTCGAGTGAGGTTTTATTGAGCTGGGGGATTCTTGAATGTTGAGATCCTTTCGGTGATACAGGTCTTGGAGCGATCCCTCGAGCACCCTTAGATAGGCAGCTAGGATGTATTGATTGTGAGTTAGACAGTTGGGATTGCATCTTTGCTTTACTGCCGTTGAGGCATTGTCACAGTCTATGCTTACAGGACAGTGACAGGAGTGTGAGAGACAGTACAGGTGCAGGATAGGTTTACCCGCAGCTTACAGTGTCAGAGAGACACTGTTTTTTGAGCTGTTTTTGGTCTGTTTTTTTAGTACACCAGAGCCATTTTACAAAGGAGACTCTGCTGAATTTATGCAGAATCTGAAGCTTTCTTGGTTCATTTGACAGGTTGATATTGGTTCAGAGGTCAGTTTACATGGGAAACTCTGCCGAATTTTTCCCAGGAAAGTAAACCACTGTGAAGCGTAGCTATGGCTGGATCATAGGACACTGCTCTTTACAATATCAAGAAGCTGGATGGAACCAATTTCCCATTGTGGAAGAAGAAGATTTGGCACGTGTTGGTACAAAAGAAGCAGATAAAACCTATAAAGCTCAAGGGGATAAAACCAGAAGATATGGACGAAGATGAATGGAGCGAAATGGATGAATTGGCACTTTCTACCATTATGCTAACTTTGGCAGAAAGCGTTTACTTCAATGTAGCAGACGAGATGTCGGCTTATCAAGCATGGTTAAAGCTGAGTGATCTTTATGAGAAGCAGAGTGCAGCTTCACAGGTATACTGGCTTAAGAAGCTTGTTGACTTGAAGATGAAAGAAGGGACACCTATGTCCAATCATCTGAATGAATTCAACACAATCTATAGTCAGTTGTCAGCTCAAGGTGTCAAGTTTGATGAACCTGTTAGAGCTATGTTCCTGTTGATCACATTGCCGAAAAGTTGGGACACTTTTCGCACAGCTTTGAGTAATTCTGCACCTCCAGATGGTTTGAACATAGCAGGTGTAGAAGGAAGTCTGCTTACTGAAGAAACCAATAGAAAGACAATGGACAAAGGCAAAGGAATAGCCTTAGTTGTCAGGGGAAGGACCAAAGAAAAGTACAAAGGTGGAAAGAGGAATCAGTCTCGTAGCAAGTCCCGCAATGCTAAAGGCAAGAGTGACATAGAATGCTACCATTGTGGCAAGAAGGGTCACATGAAAAGAGACTGCAGAGAATGGAAAGCAGAAAAAGGCAAAGAGAAAGCTGAAGACCATGGTGAGAAGAATAAGTCCTCAGTGAAGATTCAAGAAATAAATGTGACAAACACTGTTGCAGAGGATGACAGTCTAGTGTCAGGAGACATCTACTTCTTGAAGAATACAATGGACTCAGCTCTTCTTACAGCATCTGATGGAAATGCACTGAGTGACTGGATTATAGACTCAGGGGCATCACTTCATGTGTCTCCAAATAAGGAGTGGTTTACTTCTTATGTGACCACTAAAGATCATGTTCGGCTAGGCAATGGGTAGACATGTGAGATCTTAGGTGTTGGAGATGTTCAATTGAAGTTTCAGAATGGCTCTTCTTTCATGCTGAAGAATGTGAGACATGTTCCCGCAATTACAAAGAGCTTGATCAGCACAGGTTTACTTGATGATGCTGGCTACGTCACCACTTTTGGACAGAACATGTGGAAGATATCCAAGGGTTCTATGATAGTAGCACATGGAGTAATGACTGGAGGACTTTACATGATTTATGTATCAAATGTCTCTAAAAATGTAATCAATGTAACCGAGCAGCTGAACGTTTCTTTGTGGCATAGCCGGTTAGGACATATGTCCAAGAAGGGAATGGAAATCTTGTCTTGTTCTGGTTATTTGCCTGGCTTTTCATTTAATGATTTTGAATTCTGTGAACATTGTCTGTATGGTAAGCAAACACAGCAGCCACATAAGCATAGAAGCAGTAGAAGAGATACACAGTTGGCACTTGTTCATAGTGATTTGTGTGGACCTATGCCTAACCTATCTCTAGGGGGAGCTTCTTACTTTATGACATTTATAGATGATTACTCGAGGAAAGTATGGGTTTACTTTCTCAAGCACAAGGATGAAGCGTTTAGTGTTTTCAAAACGTTTGTGACACTTGTGGAGAATCAGAGTGGCAAGAAGCTTAAATGCTTACGCACTGACAATGGTGGAGAGTATGTTTCAAAGGCCTTTCAGGACTTTTGTGAGTCAAAAGGTATAAAACGTGAACTTACTGCTCCTTACAATCCCCCTCAAAATGGTGTTGCTGAGAGGATGAATAGGACCATACAAGACAAGGTCATAAGTATGTTGTCTAATGCACAACTGCCAAATGGGTTTTGGGCTGAAGCTGTATCAACAGCTGTTCATCTTGTAAATAGATCTCCTAGCAAGGTTTTGCAGAAGGATTCAGTGCCAGAGATGGTATGGTCAGGCAAAATGCCCTCATACAAGCATCTCAGAGTCTTTGGCTGTGAGGCATATACTCACGTTCCAAAGGAATTTAGGAACAAACTTGAGCCAAAAAGTAGAAAGTGCATCATTCTAGGCTATGGTAATTCTGGTGAAATGGGGTATAGACTTTGGGATCCCGAATCCAGAAAGGTTGTCCGCAGCAATGATGTTCACTTTAATGAATCCAAATATCATTCTAAACCAGAGAGGGTTGAGGAGATTAGAAGAGTTGTCTTCCAAGAAGATGGACCTGCACGTGCAAGACAAAATGTCAGGGCTCAAGAGGAGCAAGGATAGGATACAGTGGAACCACAGGTTGTGGCTGAGCCTGAGCCACCTATTGTGCGTAGATCTGGACGTGTCACGCGACCTCCTGATAGGTTTGTTCCATCTATGAACTATGTCATGTTGACTGATTGCAATGAGCCTTCATGTTACAAGGAAGCAGTGCAAATGAAGGACTCCGGGAATTGGCAATTGGCCATGCAGTCAGAGATGACAGCTCTGCATAAAAACCAGACATGGAAGCTAGTTAAATTACCACGGGGCAAAAAGGCTCTACCCTGTAAATGGGTTTACAGGTATAAGATCACCGCTTAGTCAGCCAAAGTACAAACCAAGGCTTGTTGCCAAGGGCTTTAAGCAAGAACAAGGCATTGACTTTGAGGAAGTCTTCTCTCCGGCGGTCAAGATGACTACATTTAGATGCTTTCTTGCATTGGTTGCCATATTAGATTTGGTGTTGCACCAAATGGATGTCAAGACAGCGTTCTTGCATGGTGATTTAGATGTGGAAATTTACATGCAGCAGCCAGAAGGGTTTGTTGAGAAAGGCAAGGAAGATTGGGTATGCCAGTTGTTAAAGAGTCTTTATGGATTAAAACAATCACCGATGGCATGGTACCATAAATTCCACAAGTTTATGCTTTCTTAAGGCTACAAACGTAGTGAGTTCGATCACTGTCTATATACAAAGAAGGCTAAGGATGGTAGTTGGCTGATCCTTATTTTGTATGTGGATGACATGTTGATTGCTGGCAAGCACTTGGAAGAAATTTCAGCTTTGAAGTCAAAGATGGCAAAATCGTTCGACATGAAAGACATGGGTGAGGCAAGTCATATACTTGGTATGCGCATTGAGAGAGACAGATCAAAGAATTTGATTTGGTTATCTCAAACACAGTATATTGACAAGGTTTTGCAACGTTTCAATATGGAGAAGGGAAAGGCATTGAGTGTTCCATTGCCACCATATGTGAAACTTAGCAAACAAGATTGTCCTGTGTCTGAGGAAGAACAGGCTGAAATGGATAAGATTCCATATGCGTCTGCAGTGGGTAGCTTAATGTATGCAATGATTGCTACTCGCCCAGACATTGCATTTGCAGTGGGAGTAGTAAGTCGATACATGTCAAACCCAGGCAAGAAACATTGGGAGGCAGTGAAAGGAATATTGAGATACCTGAAAGCTACAAAGAGTATGCGTATATGCTATGGGAGTCAGGAGCTAAGTGTAAAGGGTTTTACGGACTCAGATTATGCAGGTGACTTAGACAACCGAAGGTCTACGTCAGGGTATGTCTTTACATTGGCTGGTGGAGCAGTATCATGGCGTTCTAGATTACAAGATTGTGTTACTCAGTGTACTACAGAGGCTGAATATATTGCAGCATCAGAGGCATGCAAAGAATCAATTTGGCTTAATCGACTAGTAACAGATTTGGGAATCAAAGAAGAGATGCCTGTGTTATATTGTGATAGTCGAAGTGCTATACACTTGGCTCGCAATCCAGTTTATCACTCAAAGACAAAGCATGTGGATGTGAAGTATCATTTCATCAGGGAAATGCTCGAGGATAAGCAACTTCAGCTTGTCAAAGTTCACACCATAGAAAATCTTGCTGATCTACTTACAAAAGGACTTCCCTCAGAGAGCTTTGCGCATTTTCGCAAGCAGTTAGGTGTAGGGTAGTACATCACTTCTCTACATCTCTTGTATATTAGCTTGTATAGTAGCTTCTCTCACACTTAAAGTACCACATTGGACTTTAAGTGGGATGTTGTTGGGGTATAAAGCCCAATGTGGTCGCCCAGGTAAGTGGGCGGGCCGCCAGGTATGTACACATATTCTTTTGTTAAAACCTAATAAGAACTCACTATGATCTACACATTACAGTAGAGCGAGTTCACCATATCGTCGTGCTCTTCTTCTCACACTCTCTCTCGCGTCACACTTCCGCTCGTACTCCTTCAAAGACAAGCCGGTAGAGCCTTCAAGCATTGTAGTTATAGATCATAATCTCCCATTTGTGCTCACTTCAATAATACTCCTTTTTAGCATCATTAAGGCATATGTTGGCCCTTTAAAGCCGCATATGGTATACATTAATCATTAAACTTGGCATGTTAACAAGCCCTGATCACTGCTCAATAAATGTGTAGGCTTCAAAGAAGCTTAGCTTACATTTCTTTTCCCTATTTTCCATCATGGAAGCAGAGTTTCACAACAACGCATCAGGATGCATGCTCAAACATGCTCAAACATCAGGATGCATGCTCAAACATGCACAAACTTATCTTCCTACTTTTCTCTATTCTTATCTCTTGCTTTTGACCTTGAGAGTCTATATAAAGACCCCTATCCCCTCACTTTCAACACACACACACATAGACATAGAAATTTTCAAAAGCTAAAGCTCTCTTGCTTTGACGTTGGAGGTATCTTCTCTCCCTCAATCTCTCACCCTCAAACCATGTCCATCTCTATCTCCAACTCATGTTGTCCCTCGGATTATTGAGTTCTCTTTCTCTCTCTCTTGCCATCTTTGGCAAGCAAGGAAGCCACAACTCTATTTTTTACGATGAAGCTTTTACTCTTCTCTATTACGATACAGTGGCCCCAAAGTGAGTGACACAAAGCTCCAACAACGCCCATGCCATTTCCCCTCCAAGGAAGGTACAAAGAAAGGTATCATCTACTCCAATCATACCTCAAGAAGAGGTATCGGTTTTGGAAGAAGTTGAAGCCATCCAACCTCAACCACGGGAGGTAGTCAAATATGTCACTAATCCGGTAAGACAAATTTTTAATTTTTCATTGTTATTCATGTTGAGTTGGGAAGCCAAGCATATGAATTTCCTTAAACCGTCCAAGAAACGTGATTGTATCACAAAAAACAAGCATATGTTTTTGTAGAGCAGTGAAAGAGCTGTTTGATAAATTGTAACTATTTGATAAATTATAGTTGCTCGATAAAATTATTATTGTTTGATATTAGGATTTAGTTGTTGGATATAAAGAGTTGGTTGATCATGTTTGAAGAATCATTTAAGAAGAAGAACTCTTGAAATAATATCGTTTGTTCTTTGCGGTTAGCAAGATGCCTTGCGGGTAGCAAGATTCCTGATGGGGCTAGCAAGATGATACCGCGCTTGCGGAGATTAAGTTGAGGTTATTTGCTCTCTTCTTATCCCTCGCGGCGGTTAGCGAGATGCCCTTGCAGTTAGCAATTGGGAAATTTGCCCAATTTGCGAATAAGTAAATCCTTTGCAAAGGCTCTGTTGGTTAGATAGAGAAAGTCCACGGGTAGCGAAAAACTCATGGAAAATTGGAAAATTATTTCTTGTTGAAATTTAGGATTGTCTTCATTAGGCCTTGTTTGAATTGTTTTGGTGATGTTTGAAGGGTTGTATGAAAGAACCTGTAATTGGACATTAATAAAAGAACAATGTTTGTATATGTAAACAATGTGGTAGTAATTGAAAAACAAGAAGAATGGATGAGTGCGTTATGGAAAGTGGAAGACTAGTATCCAAATGGATCTATGTTTATGGACGGGTGGACTGGATTAGTCGGGTAGTTCACAAGACTATTAGTTAGCTAAGTATAAGTCTCATATCATGTTTAGGATTTATGAATGGCGGTCGTGCCTCTTAAACGTGGAAAAAGGCGTTGTTTATAGATCCTAGATATTTCAATGAGATTTTATCTTTATGATATACAACAAGGGACATGGATACAATCGGAATGCTGTGAGGTCCCCAACCTCAAAAGATTGGGGCAACACGATAGTTATCCTTCCTTTATCCTCAAGTTCCATTGACGACACCCTGGTCCGATTCCACGATGCAAGGATACAAGAAATAGAAGAGAAGAAGATCTCTATCCACTGTCATCCTGGTTGTAAGGGTCATACGCCACAAGCCAGGTTGATAAATCAAGGGTTCTAATGGAAGCCAAATGTTGGAAAGTTTTAATGACATGTCTCTTAATTTTTGCATTGTGCACTTGCAAATTATTTCATAAAGTGATCTATACATGTCTAGTAATTTTTTCTACTTTGCCTTGTCATAGATAACCAAGAAGTGGAAATAAGAGGAACTCGCACAAGAAGAACTTGCTCTTCAGGGCATGTAGATGAGGGCACAAATATAGTTGATCACTACACAACATCTAGTACTACTTCACATGTTCTAATGGATGTGTTCAATGCACCTGAATGTGCAAGTTGTGCATGATGGTGTGCAAACAAATGTTGCGCCTACTAAATTTAAAAAGGGTACATTATCAATCCCTACTACAATTGAATCTGGCATAGATGCCAATATTGATCCTATTGGAGTTGATGCTTGCAAATATGGCATTGTGAATGCCACAGAAGTGGATGCTAGCACAAATGCTACTGTTAATGGTAAAGTAATTGATGCTATCACAAATGACATTATTGATGTAGCTAATGCCATTGAGGTTGTAGGCACATATGACACTATTGGGGATACAAAAGATATGGGGGAGGAGGCTCTCACCGATATAGGTGCTAGAATAAGTGAGGTAGTACTAATAGCTGATGTCATGGCCCAAGCCAAGCCAGTATGTCAAAGCAATGTTGTAGGACTTGCAATTGGTGTGCAGGATGCCCATGATGGTGTGCACATAGATTTTGAGTGTGATAAACTTGAGACGCCTACGTTATCTACCTCTACTATAGCTGATTCTAGCACTGATGCCATTGTTGATCCTATGGTATTTGATGCAAAGACATATGACACCGAAAATTCTATGGAAATTTATGCTAATATAAATGATGCTGACACATATTCCATTATTGATTTGGATAGCTTCAACTTTAGTGTTACGGCATAAGCCGCAAATTGCGGTCCTGTGGATGTCTGGGCATTGCAGACTAAGAGTCGTGCGGCTTTGGGACAGTTCTTCGTGGGATATCATGAGACAGGACGGGGTTTTGCACCGTTCCCGATCTGCGCTAGAGCAGCGGGTGTATTTGGGGGGGGGGGGGGGGGGGGGGGGGGCATACCAGTCTTTGTGGATATCTCTTTCTCATGCCATCAATATATTTCTCTCTTGTAACTTTGTGTTCTGTTACATATCAATGAAGAAGACGGTGTTCTGCTCTTGTGTATTGTCTTCTATTCTGCCTTCATATACTTTGATGTTTATATAGTGTAAGGCAGCGTGAGGGTATCCATTCCCGTAATGCTTATTGCTCCATTGTGGGGCATTAGGAATTACATCTAGCAACCACGATGCGCGATGGGTGACCTACTGTGAATATGCATGCGTACTAGGTCGTAGGGTCCTCTTGACCATGTGGTTCCAATTTTGGGGAGACGTTGGAGGAGAGGCAGTTCGGATGAATTCATTTTTTCTACACCGCAGGCTGAGGAGCATGTGTCTCCATCGCCAAGTCCTGTGCGTGGTAGATGTATTCAGTGTGCGCAACGTACTCCGCGTAGTCAGTCATGTCCTCCTGCCGTGCGCTCTCCCTCACCCACTCATGTTGCTCCACCACCGACTCCAGTAAGCAGTCCTGGGGTTTCAGTGCCATTGTCCCCGCCTCCTATTGTTTGACAGCTTTTTCCAGGAGGGGGTACAACTGGGCAAGGGACTATGGCACAACCAGTGGACGGGTGGTCATATTAAGTATAGCTGCTTTTGAGGTCTGTCAAAGGAAGACCCTGATGCACATTTGCGACAATTTAATAAAGTGTATGGATTGAATCATCATGGCGCTGTGGTTCCTCTCCATCAACAATCGGTGTTTGAATCCACACTTTTAAGGAAAGCTGCAAAATGGATGTGAGAGTATCCTGACAATCACTTTCAGTTGTATGTCAAAGGGTCTAGAGCGTTCTTGTGACAATTTAGAACGGAAAAGACGGTCCCTCAAAATTTGGAAAAGCTTCGGACGCTATGCCAAAAGTCGTTGCCAGTGGAGGATTATGCTGCAAAGTTTTGGATGATTTTGTAGCGGGTACCTCAGGCACAACCGCCAGCAGCCGAGGTGTTAAATGATAATTTTTTGCAAAGACTCAATAAGGATCTCAGAACTGCTATGGTACCAGTAGATAAGGTAACCACTCCATTGGATAATGTGATTGCAAGGGCTGTTGTGGTGGCAGGAGAGGCTTTAGAGGATACGAAATCCCCAAAGAAATCAAAGAAAAACGATCACAAGAAATCTCATCGTAAATCTCCGGGAAGTGGCAGTGATAGTTCGGAGTGGGAGACTGTAGACTCAGAATCCTCAGATTCAGGCAGTAGTGGTTTGGTAAAAGAATCGGAGGAAGCACCTCGAAGAAAATCCCAACGTCAAGGGAAAGGTATTCCATCCGCATGATCGATGGAATCTTCTGCGGTAGTTAAAAGTCTAAAGGAATTGTGATGTACTTAGTGCCAAAATCCGGGATATGCCGCTGAAGAGTGTGCAATGAATCAGAAATGGTGTGTGATTGGCACAACTGATACTCATAATACAGTGGAATGTTATTACAATAGTCGTGGTCGTAGGAGTCAGGATTCTTCTACATGGCAGCCACAACACTCAAGGCATAGACAAGAGCCTGCGGTGGCGATGGTTCACGCTCATACATCAGAGGCGCCCTTTCAAGGACAAGCTAGTGGACAGGGTCAAGGACAAGGTCGTGCTCGCGGAAGAGGTGGCCAAGATCCTAATCGACCCAAGACCTGCCTTTTCTGTTTGGGAGATGGGCATTGGCGGTCTGAGTGTTCAGAGGCTATGGACTATGATCGAAGAGACAGGAACGTGCTACTGGAAAGCAGCCAAGTGTGGCTATGGTTCAAATTGAGGGGCTGGAGGAATCAAACCCGGTGGTTTTGCTGATTACTCGTTCTGGTAAAAAAGTGGTACCAACAACGGATGTTAAGATTCGAGATTGGGCAACTCAAGAAAATGTATGTAAAAAGACTGTAACTTGGGTGCCACATTCAATACCACCATTGCAATCATCAAGACCATCGACCTGTTCTCTAGAAACAAAAGAGGGGAAAGTCCAAAACAAGGTAGATACTATGGAAGAGGATAATTGGGATTCAGTTTCGAAAGAGGTTCTAGAATCACCATTACAAGTACGATTGGGGTCATTATTGAAATTGGTTTTGAATTTTCATAATGCTTTGCTAAGTCATAAGTCCAAAGCAATGAATGAGATGGAAGTTGATATTGGGGTGGTTGAGTGTGAGCGGGAAGAGTCGGTTCCGTTGCCGGCAACTAGGATCATGGATACTCACATTTCGGAGCTTTCAGTAAGATATCATGGCACATACATCGACAAAGTGCTATTAGATGGAGGTGCAGGAGTGAATATTATTACTCAAGCAGCTTGTGTGTGCTTTGGTCTTAATGATTGGGAACCTGCACCCTTTGTAGTTTGCATGATAGATCAGAGAAGAGTACAGCCAGTAGGATTACTCCGAGGCATTGTTCTAGATGTAGCTGGCTTGTCTTTTGCTGTTTCCTTAGTAGTCTTAAATATTGAGGATCACAGTCAGGATTGTCATATTATTTTGGGGAGACCATGGTTACGTCAAGCCAGGGTAAAACATAGTTGGGAGGCAAATATGCTTACAGTTAAAAAGGGTCGCAGGGAAGTTCGGGTGATGTTAGGAACATGCAGACAACTAGTTCAGGCAGCATGGCCTGTGATAGCGGAGATAGTGAATATGACGGAAGGATTAGAAGAGGATGAAGAGGAGCAATTCTTGAAGGCTAGCCCGGATTTAGTTTCTCTCTATCTTGCAGATGTTTCTATGATTTTGGAGGGAAAATATGTAGGGGTCCCAGGAATAACAGATCTAGGGGAGCAAGAAAAAGTCTTGCATGTTATATGAATGAAGATGTTTCTATGATTCATCTTATATGAATGCTGCTTCACTAGCACTACATCTGGTTTTAAATGAATCGTATGCTGGTAAAACTTTGGATCCAATCCTTTCATGTTCGCATACTCCCATGCGGAAAAATCCTTGAATTCTATCAACAAATTAATCAAGTCTCCTCAAAAACATGCCTCAAGATTTTTATTACTATGAATGGGTTGAGACTCTGCTTGATCAAAGGGAAAGTGAGTGATAGTAACATGCAAGACTTTTTCTTGCTCCCCTAGAAAATAATATGACAATCCTGACTGTGATCCTCAATATTTAAGACTACTAAGGAAACAGCAAAAGACAAGCCAACTACATATAAGATTTCATTCATATAAGATGAATCCAAATGTACTGAAGCAAGTTAAGATGGAAATTGATCTTATTGAATCCAACGAGCTAGGCCCAGAAATACTGCACACCACTTTGAATTTACTGACGGGGGCGATTCCATAATTGCGGCTATTTTATTCGGATCCACTGAAATGCCATCCTTAGAAATTACATGACCCAATAATCTCCCACTTCGCACTGCGAATGCACATTTTAGAATTTTACCTCTCAATATTTCATAAAACATAACCGCAATTGCTTCAAATGCTCTAATTGCGCTCCAAAGACACTGAGATCATCCAAAAAGATTTGCATTAAGTCTGTCAAATAGGGACCAAAAATTTGAAACATATCCCTTTAAAAAGTTGAGAGCACATTCTGTAATCCAAACCACATTAGTGTGCATGCAAAAATACCCCATGCTGTAATAAAAGCTGTTTTAGCTTGATCACCTACAGCCATCTGAATTTGGTTATATCCACTGAACCCATCCAGAAAAGAATATGTCTTGTGACCTGCCACATCATCCAAAATAGAATCCATAAATGGAAGAGGAAAAGGATCCGGAATAGTAGCTGCATTCAGCTTCCTATAATCCACACAAATGCAAAGTTGCTTGTTTCTCTTTGGTACCACCACAATAGGAGAAATCCATTCGGGATTATCAATAGGGGTAACAAAACCCACCTGCATGGGAGGCATTTGAGGTTTGTTGCGCATTTGGAAATCCCTATTAATCAGACAGCGCATGCCAAAGTTTTTGAATGGACGCAAGAATGTGATCTGGCCTTTAGGAGATTAAAAATTCAGTTGTCCAAAGATCTGATCATGATCCGTCCGAATTGGGGTCAGGATTTTCATGTTTTTGTGGATGCTTCTGACCGAGCTATTGGCAGTGTGCTGATGCAAGAACAAACTCAAGGGTGGTTTTGGTCTGTCTATTATGCCAGCAGAAGATTATCATCCGCAAAAAAAATTTATTCAGTGACAGAAAGAGAATGTTTAGGGATGATTTATTCAGTGAAAAAGTTCCATCATTATCTGTTGGGCCAGCGGTTTTTCTTTCCTGTGGATCATTCGGCTCTTTTATACCTGGTGCGCCAACAGAATTTGACAGGAAGATTGGCTTGATGGGTACTCTTGTTACAAGAATTTGATTTTGAGCAATACATCGTCGAAGAGCCCAACATGTGGTTGCTGATTACCTTTCTAGGCTACATTCCGGTGATCCGCCGCCGACGGGGTGGTTGATGAATTGTCGGATGCACCTCTCTTTTTGACAAGAGCAGTTGTGGATAATCTTACAGTTACACAACCACCTAGGATGATCCCCAACGTTCCATGGACCTGGTATGAGGAGATGTTCCATTTTGTAGATAGTAGAGAAATGCCTTCATTCTTGTCCAGACATCAATGGTGCCGGATGGCTATTAGAAGCTGGAATTTTGAGATTGTCATGGGGAAGCTGTATTATTGTATGGTTGCAGATTTGTTGCTAATATGTGTTCTACCACAGGAACAAGGATCTGTTCTGGAGGAGGTCCATACCAGCATTGTAGAAACCACTTTACAACTTTGATCACGGCAAGGAAAGTGCTACAATTTGGATTATGGTGGCCAACGTTTTTTTAAGATGCGAGGGTCTTTGTATAACATTGTGATGTGTGCCAACAGTTGGGGCAACCTACTAAAATGTCCAGAATGCCTTTACAGCCAATATTACCCTTGGAGCCTTTTCAGAGATGGGGATTGGATTTTATTGGGACTTTTAAACCAGTAGCAGCTAACACTGGTAATAGGTATATTTTGATGGCCATGGATTATGCAACTAAATGGGTGGAAGCATGGCCTTTGAAAGATAATACAGCGGTTTCTATTGCTTGGTGCTTATATAAGGATTTTTTCCAGATATGGCTGTCCTATTGAGTTGGTTAGTGATCGGGGTAGCCATTTCTTGAATAATGTGATGGAGAGAATGTTACGATTTTACTTTGTCTTACACAAGAAATCTTCTCCATATTACCCTCAGGCAAATCGGTAGGCAGAATCAACTAATAAGCAATTGGTTCGCATCTTGACAAAGCTAGTAAATATGCATAGAACGGATTGGGATGTCAAACTTCCTTCTACATTATGGGCATATTGTACAACATATAAAGTGGAAACAGGACTAACTCCCTTCAAATTGGCATTTGGAATGGAGGCAATCACCCCAGTGGAGCATGTGGTTGCGAGTTTGTGGATGCTTATAAGTTATTGCAGATAGGCTTCTTCCGGAAGATTCCATTGTTTATCGTTTGAATGTTTTGCAGAAATTAGATGAAGAGCGGTTGCGGAGTTTTGTGGTGTTGCAAGATCTCGGAAGAAATGGATGGATTTTCCTAAAGCACGACAATTTTTACGGGGCCAGTTGGTCCTTGTATTTAATTCCCACCTTGGGAAGATGCCCAAGAAACTGAAATTACGGTGGATTGGGCCGTTCTGGATTTTTAAGTCATGTGGGCCTACCTATTTTTATTTGGATGACTTGCGGGGGGAGGTGATTTCTGTGCCGGTAAATGGGTTCCAACTGTGCCATTATTTTTCACCTACCTCGATCCAGTGCCCCTTTCACTATGAAAATCTCCAAGTGTTTACCACGCTGTTTTACCGCGTTTTCTAGAGAGAAGGTGTAAATTCAATGAGAGAAACAAGATAGAGCAGGGCGAGGGTTTTCTTTTTTGTGTTTAAAGTATTACCACGACTTTATCCGATGTTATTATCGCTCTTATTACCGCGCTCATTACCGTCATTTTATGCGCTGCCCAAATTTAGCGGCTAAACTTTCAAATTCTGGCTTAACCCCTCCCCCCCCCCCCCCCCCCCCCCCCCAAGTCAAATTTTGGTGTTTCCCTCCTCTCAATAAAAATTAAAGAATATTGTATATAATTTTCAAATATAAAAAAGAAGAGAAGAGAGAGAGAGAGAGAGAGAGAGAGAGAGAGAGAGAGAGAGAGAGAGAGAGAGAGAGAGAGAGAGAGAGAGAGAGAGAGGGGGGGGGGAGAAGGAGGCGGGGGATATAAGATCACACTTGGTTACAACTAAAATAATAATTGTCAATTGATTAACATAATTGAGCATATTCTCAAATCTAAAGAGAGGAAGAGGAGGGAGAGAGAGGTGAATGGATTACACGACCAAAAAACTTCATAACTGCAAAAGGTTTATGAATCATCTTCCAAAAGATCTCTACATGAAGCATCATCCAATTATAAGCCCATGGCTCCTAAATCAATAAAGAGAGAAATGGAATTGTCGTTCATTGCCAGCTTCATCGTCTTGGATTTCGTCATCCTCCATCTCATCATCTTCATCATCATGACAATCATCTTCGCTAAGACTTGCTGCCACCGGACTTGATTCATTGGCCTCCCTCTCCTCTGTTTCCACCTCATCCAAAGTCGGAGGTGGAAGAGGGTCAAAGATAGTCTCCACTTCATTAGTGGAAAAGATGGTTCTCCCTCGAGGTGTTACGGGAATTACGAACCAAAGTTTTGGTTGGTGGATTGCCGGGATATAGATGACCTATAAAATAGAAGCTCAAAGTGAGTAACATTGATATAACTAATGCTACAAGAAAATAAGAATATAAAAAGGTATATATCACTCACCTGCTCACAATTGCACGGTAAAACTAAATTGGCATACCTCTCTGTGTGATGCACACTAGAGTCCACCATGTAGAGGCCATTCTCATGTCGTTTAGACACATTTTCAAACCACTTGCACTCGAAGATGAAGCTATGAAAGGTTCTAAAATTAACCTTTAGTATCCTTTTAATAGTTGCATAGTACCTGGCTTCATCACCGTCTGTGTCAAAGTTGCCCATGATGGCACAATCCATGGTGGTTCTACCCTCGTGAGTGTGGCGCGTACGAAAGTGACGACCCTTTGACCACATAGAGTTAAAGGAAAGGCACTACAAAATAGAAAAATATATTAATTTATCAAATATATATTAAAGATAATTTCAATAAATAGTGAGACAATATGGTTTAGGTATATGAGTACTTTGCCTTTGGTACACAGCCTCGTGCATACTCCCATTCTTTGTTGGTGATGTCTTCTCCGTGTGCTTTTGCCTCGGTCATTCTCTCATGAATCCACTATGTACTAATGAGGTATGGGAAACATGCAAGGTTCTAGGCACTGGGGGTGCCCTCCTTCCTCCATGTGCTTGTTTCCATGCTTCCCTCTCTTGCAAACGCCTGGCCTTTGCCATTGTCCACAAGTCCACCCCTTGGTCATAATCTTTGCATTGAGAATGCAAAAGTTATCGATCACTCGGGATGGATTCATATCCATGTTAAGTAGTTTCCCCTTTCCACTTGTCAAGTGTGAAGTCATCCTTGCATCTTCCTCATTTGACCACATGCGAGGCATTGAAGATTCAACTTGTGCCAAATACTCTGATATGTAAGCAAATGCCTCTTGAACAATCCATCCTTCGGCCATACATGCCTTTGGTTGAGACCGTAGGCGCACAAAATCTTTGAGAGTCTTTAAAAACCTCTCTAAGAAGACCATCCATCATGTGCGCACTACTCCACATATAGCTATCTCCTCCTCCACGTGAACCAAGAGGTGAATTTGACTAAGAAGGACCGATCGAGGAAATGCATCTTCAATGGCACACATAGTTTTTTTTGCAAGTGTTTGAGTAGCAGGGATAGCATCTATTTCAATTTCCTTGGAGCTCACAAATCTGCAAGAAAACACACAAGGATACACGGTTAGAGAGATGAGTGAACTAAAGTGAGCTAAAGGGAGAGAGGGAATGAGGGAAAGAGAGATAGAGGATAGGGGGTTACCAAGAATCTCTCCAAGCTAGGATAGTCGTGCATAGTCCACATAAGGATTCCCCTCACTTGAGCCTCTCTCCCCCCTTTGCAAGTGAGACATTGGCAACAGGAATGCCTCTCCATAACTCCTCCAACTCCTTGATGAGGGGCTCGAGGTAAATGTCAATATTTGACACTTTGTACTTCTCTAGCACAAGAAAGGAAAGAAGTATATTGCTTTTCTTGGTTTTCTCCCATGGTGGAATATTGTAGTTGACGATCACCACAGGCCAAGTGCTCCATGAAGTAGACTTAGAGCTGAAGGGGTTGACACCATCACTTGCTAACCCAAGCCTCAAGTGTTGAGGATCCAACCCAAACTCTAGCCATTGAGTTTTGATGTGCCTCCATGCATGTGAATCGACAGGGACACGCATCATTCCATCATTTCAGCAATGGTTTGCGTGCCACACAAGAAGCTCCACGGAAGACCTACTTTTAAACATGTGTTGGATGCGAGAAATTAATGGAAAATGTATTAATACCTTGTGGGGTAGGTGTGCCCCGCTCACACCTGTCGTGTATCGTGTCTCCGGCACACGAGACATGAGGTAGCATGTGCATGCTCATTGCGGTATAGCATGCAATCGTTGACGCATGCATGGATGCGCTCATACTCCATTCCAAGTGCAGTGACATACGATCTAGCTCGTCGATGATCTGGAGGCATGTGGTGATCTTCTGGAAACATTTTTCCCATCAAACTACAACAAACATGCGTACTAGTATAATTCCTAGAAGATGACACCATAAAGAGAGAGGCCAGGAGAGAGTATACAAAAGCCACATTCCATACTTACAGAAATAGTGCATCAACACTTGCATTACTCCAACCGAGCTTTTCTTGCAAGTTGAGTAATTCCAACGATGCTCGGAGCACTGAGTATCGTGCACCGTCGTAAAGAGGTGTTCGGGTACTCGTCATCAATCTATCCTCCGTTTTGGCAGCCCGTTTAGTGCAGGGCTGACAATCCTCTTCGCACACATCGCGCTCATGAGCTAGTAACTCATCACACATGTCGAACATGTACTCATCCTCTATCTCAAAGTGCGATGAAGACGCCATAGGAGCTGCCAACGTAGAGCCAACGGGAGGATCACCATGCGGTGCACCCAAATCGCCCAGTCGCTCTTGCCTCTGTCGTTTGGCCTTGCGCGCCAGTGCACCACCACTAAACACAGACCAATGGGGCACCTCCTCAAGCGACGGGTGAGTCGTTCTATCATCTCTCCGAGCGCTTTTCCAAGGATGCCAAAGCCCTTCGTTCTCCACGTGCTCCAAAACAATGCGCCTCAAGCGAGGAATTGCCCTTTTGCACTTGGTGCAAGGACAAGGTATTTTTTCTTGAGCCAACGATCTCGCTCTGGGCCTCCAGGAGGACCACGATCATCCCAGTCGATGTCCTACACATGCGAAAGGTTGTTTATTTAGTCATGTGTCCTAAAAAATAAATTAAAAAAAAACACTTAAGTCCATTAAAAAAATTACATATAGTTAAAATCAAAGGGAATAAATGACAATGAGTGTTAAAATTATTTTTTAACTAAAATATATTTTTAAAAATTCAATTAATAAACATTTAAAAATACTACAAAATAAAGTATCCATAAAAAATTACAAATCTTCATCAAAAAACTCAAAAGGCTAAAAAATGAAATAATGTATAGCTAAGGGTAGAGGGGGTGGTTTGTACCTCCCCCCCCTCGGGAAACCTTGGATTCGTATGTATCCATTTGAAATGACTGGTCGCGGTAATAAACGCGGTAACAGGAGCGGTAATAGACGCGGTAATAACTACCATCTAAAAAAGGAAAGAATGCAGAGTATGCCGCATTTTTGCAGCATACCCTGCGTTCTTGCTCTCCGCCATCGCTCCCAAGATTCCCTGCCACCCCCCCCCCCCCCCCACTTCTCCCTTCCCCCTCTCTCCTTCTTCAAGCTTCTCAAGTTTCGTCGAAGACGGTTTCATCCAAGTTTCGGTAAGGGGGTATTTCGCCATCTTCTTTGGAAGCTCAACCTAGTTGAAGCTCATTCGCGCTACAAAGAAGAGGTAAACAAAAAATCACATCCTCCCTCTTCTCCTTTTGTTTTCTACTACACACACACACACACACACACACACATACAATTAAAAAAATTAGAGAAAATAGAGAATTCATAACATACCTCGTTTATTAGGAAATGGTTGTTTTGCACGGCTTGTTTGAAATGGTTGCTTTGCTAAGCACGTTTGAAAATGGTTGCTTTGCTATGCACATTTGGAAATGATTGATTTGTTACGCACATTTTGGAAGTGATTGTTTGGATAGTGTTAGATAGAAATAGAGAGAGAGAGAGAGAGAGAGAGAGAGAGAGAGAGAGAGAGAGAGAGAGAGAGAGAGAGAGAGAGAGAGATACATAGATTTTATTATCGTCCTCAGAGGACAAATATGACCTATGGGACCAAAGTTACATGTGATGTAGTATGTGTATGGCTGATGAGTGACTCTCGATGCTCCAAAATTGTAGTGATGAGAGTCGCAATGGAGAGCCCATACTTTGGCTGGGAGAGGAAAATGTGTAGGTCTAAGTTATGGCTGAAAATGTGAGAGAAGCAAGTTCGGATGTGATCAAAAGCTGAGCACTCTAGTAGTGTGTGGTACTCAGACTCTCGAACTTGCAGTGAGCATAATGTGCACAATCGATTTGACTCTTCTCCATTGCCCCAACGCCCTATCTCGCATCGAAGGAAATGGGAGTTGATGCATGGTTTTTAGGACCCCTTATGAAGATGCAATAAAGGCACAGTCAGTTGTTGGGGAGATGAGGATACTCTAGTCCAAGGGATCTCGAAAGAGAAGAAAAATCTACTTCACAAGCACCAAAGAGTAAAAAGTGCCATGGACAGAAGATACGTGGGAACGAGCTCTTATGCATGCCTACAACCTATATCTTACAGAATAGCCCATTCTAAGTGTGAATTTCTAGTGACATTAACACGAGGATGTTTGTGTGGACTCACAGCACAGCATACTCCGTTTTCACTTTTTTACCGACAGTAAATATTTTTTACCACAGTAAATATTTTTTACCTATAGTAAATATTTTTCACCTACATGGTAAATACAAATCACTTTTTACCTAAAGTAACTTTTTTTACCCATGGTAAATATTTTTTACTGCACCATAAGTATTTGGTAGGTAACAGTTCACTGTTACTAGAAGCAGTGATTGGGCATCAACAATGCAGTTACAGGAGGAGAAAAGGGGAAAATCTTATGGTAAAGGTGAGTCAACAGGGATAAAGACTTTTGAGTTGAAAAGAGACATGCTGATTTTTTCAAAGAACACATGTCAAAAGAAGCCATGGTTGAGATTTTTTTGAGAATTTGATATTCAGGAGGACCCAGCAGGCCCCCCCCTGACATGTGCAGAACCTCCAGTTTCAACAGCCACCTACCTGCTCTTAAATGCTGGTCAAGGCCTTATCCCCATGTGTCACAATCAGAAAAATCAGCATTTACCCTCCCCTCTCACATCACTCTAGAGAATATCTTGATGGTGACATATCAGGTGACCTCAATCTGTTGACCACCCTAAGCAAAAAGTAACCCCAATCAGCGGATTTAAGCATGTTTATCCCTAATCCTAAACCCTCTCAGAAACCTATATAAGGAGGCCTTCTCTCACTCAAAACACAACACTTCACCCACTTCACCAAGCAATGAAGCTATGACGACATTGCTCACAACGAGGAGCTATGGATGGAGCTCTACTCTCTCTCCCTCTCTCTCTCTCCCTCTAGTATGCTACATTACTAGCCCTAAAACCTAAGTAAGGAGTCTTCTATCATGCTCCATGGCCACCATCCTCGCCATCATTCTCTAAGGTATTGATGTGTTGCTAGTAGGATCATACCTACTTGCTGGGTTGATTGTTTTTTTTTTGACAAGGGATTATGCCATCCTTGGCTTGCTTCTCTATATCCTTGTTATGTATGATCAAATGCCGTTGTATTGTTAAGCTGATGTCTTGTGTATATATATGCTACATAAGGTCCCTAAGCTTCGTTTCTATGTGTTTTGCCATATGTTTTGATGCCATCATAATGCCAGAAGTCTCACTTACCTATGTGCACTATGTGTGAGGTCCCTAAACCTCTTAATTTAGGGTGGTGCCCCCTTTGTTTTGTTCTTTGCTTGTTTGCATGAGGCGTGGTTTGTGGAGTGTGCACGAGTATAGAGGCCACCCGATTGCACTGCTCTTTTTTCCGCCATCATTTTGGTGCCCCCACTGAGGAGGGCTACACAGACCTTCAGTCCACAAGCAATGAAGATGTGCAATCTACAACATGGACGAATGGCGTGAGGAGTTTTCAAATTGGAGAACAGAAGAGGAGGAGGCTTTAGAGGCCTTAAAAGCTTTCATCGAGGTCTTGTTACCAGGTTGCAGTGAAATTCAAGAAGTAAGTTCTTCTACATGCCTTGTTCGTGATCGTCGCCAACAACGGAGAGTGAGAAGAAGAGCTTGATATACCTCTCCTCTCAACCTATGAGTGCTCCAGAAACCTCCAACGCACACGAGCTTGAAATATTCTACATCAACATACACGAAGGTACTGTGACACACATTAAGGGAAGAGAAAGCATCACCAGACCTCTCTTTCCTGAGGAGCCGACTAAGAGGAGGAAGATCACCTCTACACCTAAGTGGCCCAAGGCCGCAGCGCGTGCTCAATCGTAAGGTAACATTTGGCTTAATCTCATTAATAAGGATTACATGACCACTACAGGCAAGAAAAAGGCTAGTGAGCAACCAACTTCAACCTCCAACTTGCAACCACGACTCTCACCCCTAAATCCTCCTGAAGCAAAGAGGCGAAGGCTTGCCTACAAGATTGCCGCCCGTCTGCGAGTGCTCCCAGTGCACTTTGTGAATCGAGACACCACCAATCCCAAGCCAACCTCCTGACCGCGTGAAGATCACTTTGGATATTGTCCAAAGTGCTTTGGAGACCGGGTGAAAAGCCTCCCTGCCCTACCTTTGCTGCTAATTTTCAAGAAGTTATCTCAATCTAAGGAAACTATCTTAGTTGATGATGTGCTGCACATTAATGGTGTCACTTTCATTCGTCATGCTAATTATGGTAATAGCATCCAATTGTTGCTTGCTAAAAGGCTCAGCATTGTACAAAGTGTTGCCATCACGCCTTACGTCTTCACAGATGCATCAGGAAGAGTCGAAGTGATCCGAGGTGCTGACCTTCTGTGGCTGATCAGGCTCATTGGTCCCAAGGTGGTGCAACTAAGCTAGGCTCTTGTGTGTAAGTATGGATGCCAATAATGAGAGTGATGATCCCCGCATGTTTCCTTTCCATTTTGTGCGTCATATCCGTGTGAATATTTGTATTGATAGAAAAATATTTTATCAGCAAAGAATAGCCCTGTTGTTTGGAGCCGAGAGACTTGGGGAAATCTTGCGCTCTCCTCATCCTGTCATTCTACCCTTACTAGACTATTAACATTCCTTTGATGTGTCGATCTTCATCCTATTTTGAGCTAAGTTGTGCTAAAGCTCCAAATTGTAATTACCATACTCTATTTTAAAATAAATTGGAGCTGTTTGTGTAATTGTTTACTCTCTCACTCATGGCCTTCCCTAATTTTTATGGTAAGCCTGGGGAGGTTGCTCCAGACTTTTTGGATAATTTGGAAATGGCCTTTCTGGTATCGGGAAGGGATGACGAAGCTACTAAGTTAAGGGCCTTTCCTTTGGTCTTGAGGGAAGGTGCAAAATTATGGTATCAAACTTTGGCACCTGAAGAAAGAAGAGACTGGGAGTCCTTAAAGATGGCCTTCATCGAAGAATTTTGCCGCCATGAGCCTCCAGAGGAGATATGGAGACAGCTCTTAGAGCTACGCCAAACATCACCCAATGACTATAGAAGCTATGAAGGAAAGTTTTCCAACCTGTGGGAGAAATGGTGTGCATCACTAGGTGAAGGAGAAAGGGCGCCAGAATGCCTAAAGAAGGACTGTTTCCTGGCAGGGCTTTACCCCATCCTTCGAGAAAAGGTAAAAGGTAAATTCCCAGATACCTTTGATAAAGCTATGACTTATGCAAGGGAGAAGGATAGGAAGTTAAAATTCCAAGCTCAACTACAAGGGGGAATGGAGCCTCCACCGCTAGCTCAACCTACGGCAAGGGTAGTAGCAGGGACATGAGCAACAGACCAAGAGTCCTCTCAACAAGAATTACTTCAACAAATCACCAATCAACTAGAGAGCCTGTCCATCAATCTGGTTCAAGGTGTAAGGGCTCCCCAGCCAGGAAATGAACGAAATAGACAAGAAGGACAAAGGCAAGCATGTGAGTACATTTGCTACAACTGTGGAGAGGTAGGTCACGGCATGTATTATTGCCCCCATCCACGGCACTATCAAGGAAATGGTAATCAAAGACGGCCTCCTCGCCAGTAAGTCACTCCTCCTTGAGCTAGGCCACTAAATGGACAAAATGCACACGTGGCTCCACCAATCCAAATATTGAGACCCCCTCCTCCACCACCACAAGCACCAGCAGAGATCCCTCCACTACCATCGGGAGGGGAGGACAGGGCTGTCTCTGTCATAAGTCTTGACAATGGTAAGGATAAAGGGAAAGAAAAAATGGAGGAAGCTGTTGCCATGCCAATAAAGAGAGTTAGGAGACAAAGAACTGATGAAATGGAAGCTTCAGAGCCAGATAAAGGGAATGAGGGTTCCTCCCAAGTGATAGGAGACAAGAAAAGGAAGAGTAGGTCAAGGAGGCACATAGGAGTAGAAGACTTTCCACTTGGGGTAGGATCCATACCTTACGACCTGGTAGCAGATGTGAGTAAGCAAGGACCAAAGATTTCATGGCAGCAACTCCTCCACCTTTCCCCAAAGAGGCGTAGAACCTGGTCTAAGATGGTCAGCACCAGGAGGGCTAAGGCAAAGTCAGTTGGGTCTATTAGTGCAAGAGGCATGAAGGACATCGTGCCAGTCATTGATGCAGAGATTAAGAGTCAGCGAGTCTCCAATGTGTACGTGGATGGTGGAGCCGAGATTTGTGTTATGACAGAGAAATTAATGCACGGGTTGGGTTTGGAAGTAAACGAGCAAACTTCCTTACAAGCTAAGATGGCAAATAATGTAAGGGTGTCTTGTGTGGGAAAGGTTAATGGAGTGAAGGTTTCAGCGTTTGGTGTTGCAGTCTCAATTGATGCTTATGTGATCCCAACTAAGGGGGAGGGCTATCCGCTAATCCTTGGAAGACCTTGGCTTATGGCTATGAAAGCTAGGCAAGATTGGGAGACAGGTTCCCTTGAGTTGCGACCAAATCATAAGGTAGGTGGCAAGCAACAAAAAATTGTGTATGACATGAAGCAGGGTAGACAACAAGACCTAGAGATGGAGACTTCTATGGATGAATGGAGTACAAGCAGCTGCTCTTCATCTGAGGATGAGTCATCTGAGGAGGATGCTAGCTATTTGGAAGTCATGGGTATAATACTGCGAAACCCAGAAGGAGAAGGTGGTCAAGACTCTCTAAACAAGGAAGAAGCCACAGGCTTAGAGGAGATGCTAGCTAAGGACCTACTAGAAGAAGAGAGAGAACCCTATTTGCAGGTACTAAAGAAGCATGCTGGCCTCTTTATAACTGATTACGAGCACATTAAAGGAGTGACGGTAACCCAACACCATATCCAATTAAAGGAAGGTGCCTTCAACCTTGTTGGTGATGAGGTATTTGCACAGGTTGAAGCTCTAGTAGGTCATGTTTCTGAGTATAAAGACATGGTTGTGGAGACGTTTACAGATGGTTTGGATACAGGTTTGAAAAGTGATCAGGTTTGCTTGGCTATGCAGCAAGTGGAGGCAAATGGCAGGGTCTTGCTATGTTATGTGATGCTATGGATACATGTGTTATTGGAGGTTGCTTTACATATATTTTTGTGTCAATGGCGAGTTTTTTTTGAAGTGGACTATACCATGGAGGGTTCTGTAGCAGATGGTAGGATAGCTACTTATGATTCAGGTTTCTCAAGTGATGGCAAGTATGCTTATAGTGGACACGAAGGATTATGGATGCAGGGTGATGAAGCTCCATGCTATAAAGAGCTGGAAGGGTGGCCTGTCTATTGGCCTACAAGTGCAAAGGAAGGCTTGGATATACATGTTTTATAGGTTGATGGCAATGAGCAATGCTTTACTTTTGATCCAGGTGGATTCTACACCATGCGTGGGGGAGCTTTGAGCTTTCCATTTGACCCTGGAGGGTGATGCAGTAGCAAATGCTTTTTTCTCTATCTCTATCCTATCTATATAGCCACTATACTATCATTTTTCTTATGCAGTCTATAGCTCTATGTTATATAATTCTCTCTATACAGTCATCTTTTACCTAAATAATACTATGGTTGAGCATGAATGCTCAACGAGGGGTTGGGCAAAGAAAAAAACACAAAAGACAAAAAAGGAAAAAAAGAGAAGAAAAAAAGAAAAAAAGAGAATGCTACCAGTGAAAGCGGATATTGACAATGGATGGGGTATGGATTTCAAGGGTCTAGGAGACCAGTTGTTAGTCATGGATGGATACAATTATTCATCAGAAAGGACTAAACAGGGTGCATCAGCCAAGAAAGCAGTAACATGGCAAATGCAATTGATACCAGGTAGGTAAGTATTCAAGAGAACCCTATTGTAGCACAACCTACAGCTAGAGGCATCATATAGCCCTCTAGCTTAAGGGGGAGGGCTATATGATGCATGGTTTTTAGGACCCCTTCTGAAGATGCAATAAAGGCACAATCAGTTGTTGGGGAGATGAGGATACTCTAGTCCAAGGGATCTCGAAAGAGAAGAAAAATCTACTTCACAAGCACCAAAGAGTAAAAAGTGCCATGGACAGAAGATACGTGGGAACGAGCTCTTATGCATGCCTACAACCTATATCTTACAGAATAGCCCATTCTAAGTGTGAATTTCTAGTGACATTAACACGAGGATGTTTGTGTGGACTCACAGCACAGCATACTCCGTTTTCACTTTTTTACCGACAGTAAATATTTTTTACCACAGTAAATATTTTTTACCTACAGTAAATATTTTTCACCTACATGGTAAATACAAATCACTTTTTACCTAAAGTAACTTTTTTTACCCATGGTAAATATTTTTTACTGCACCATAAGTATTTGGTAGGTAACAGTTCACTGTTACTAGAAGCAGTGATTGGGCATCAACAATGCAGTTACAGGAGGAGAAAAGGGGAAAATCTTATGGTAAAGGTGAGTCAACAGGGATAAAGACTTTTGAGTTGAAAAGAGACATGCTGATTTTTTCAAAGAACACATGTCAAAAGAAGCCATGGTTGAGATTTTTTTGAGAATTTGATATTCAGGAGGACCCAGCAAGCCCCCCCCCTGACATGTGCAGAACCTCCAGTTTCAACAGCCACCTACCTGCTCTTAAATGCTGGTCAAGGCCTTATCCCCATGTGTCACAATCAGAAAAATCAGCATTTACCCTCTCCTCTCACATCACTCTAGAGAATATCTTGATGGTGACATATCAGGTGACCTCAATCTGTTGACCACCCTAAGCAAAAAGTAACCCCAATCAGCGGATTTAAGCATGTTTATCCCTAATCCTAAACCCTCTCAGAAACCTATATAAGGAGGCCTTCTCTCACTCAAAACACAACACTTCACCCACTTCACCAAGCAATGAAGCTATGACGACATTGCTCACAACGAGGAGCTATGGATGGAGCTCTACTCTCTCTCCCTCTCTCTCTCTCCCTCTAGTATGCTACATTACTAGCCCTAAAACCTAAGTAAGGAGTCTTCTATCATGCTCCATGGCCACCATCCTCGCCATCATTCTCTAAGGTATTGATGTGTTGCTAGTAGGATCATATCTACTTGCTGGGTTGATTGTTTTTTTTTTGACAAGGGATTATGCCATCCTTGGCTTGCTTCTCTATATCCTTGTTATGTATGATCAGATGTCGTTGTATTGTTAAGCTGATGTCTTGTGTATATATATGCTACATAAGGTCCCTAAGCTTCGTTTCTATGTGTTTTGCCATATGTTTTGATGCCATCATAATGCTAGAAGTCTCACTTGCCTATGTGCACTATGTGTGAGGTCCCTAAACCTCTTAATTTAGGGTGGTGCCCCCTTTGTTTTGTTCTTTGCTTGTTTGCATGAGGCGTGGTTTGTGGAGTGTGCACGAGTACAGAGGCCACCCGATTACACTGCTCTTTTTCCCGCCATCAGGAGCTAAGACGAATTGCTGCGATAGTGCGTATTGCGGACAAGGGAATAGGCTCAAGCATGTAAGTGTGAGTACGGTTTCCTCTCTCAACGAAGCACATGGTTTTGTAGTTGGGGGCAACATAGGTGGTGTAATGTATGAAGCGTGACCCAACGGATTTCTCCCAAGCCGTAATACATTGGCGTTGTAGAAAAGCTTCATTCACTTGAGAGTCAATTGAAGCATCATGTAGCAAGTGTAATGCATCCCATCTCCCAAACCACTTCTTTATGTCTTGCATCCATCCCGTGCTTTTATACGTCTTTTGAACTTTTTTGCTTGCTTCCCATGCAATTGTAGGAAGTCGATGTGAGGGGTTTTGACGCATCTTTATCATGTACTCCACAACCCTTTCCATGCCCATAACCTCAATTGGAAGAGATCCCGACTCAAGAAGTAGGAGCATATATGGTGTTTGTGTCTTAACTTGGGGAAAGTTTGTAAGAAAATGCTTTTGGACATTCTCAAACTCTTTCCAAGTAGACTTTGAGATGCTCCCGCCCCACACTTCAACTCCATAAAGAAGAACCGGTGTCACCAATGCATCAAAAAGATACTTCTTGAGAACCCAACACTTGATGTTTCCCGCATTACACATGTTCTCAAATGCATAATATGCTCTCTTTCCCGCTTCCAAATGACGCATAGCACATTCATGCCACTTGTGATTGGATGGAACCTCAAGGCCAAGGTACTTAAAGCTCTCAACAGCTTCAAGTGTCTCGTTGTTGTACACAATGCATGGCTTCTCCTTATGGTTGGTTTTCACAAGCATAACCTTTGTTTTGGATTCATTTACAATCAGCCCACTATGCAAGCAAAAGTTCTCAAGGACAACCATAAGCTTTTGTGCATCTTCTAAAGTGTGTGCTAGAAGCACTACATCATCCGCATACAACAAAAGCATGATTACCGCATTGCAAATAGTGACCTCTTCAATGCCTTCTTCTTGCATAAAGTCAAGTACCATTTGTTCCAATTGATCGATGCATAGACCAAAGAGAGTTGGTGACAATGGACATCCTTGTTTAACCCCAATAGTGCTTACAAAAATTTCTGAAATTTCTCTTCCCATGCGCAATTGACAAATCACCTTCTCATAGATTCGAGAAACCGCAAGCATAAACTCACTTGGCACTTGGAGTTCTTCCATCCTTCTCCATAAATTGTTACGTGGAATCATATCAAAGGATTTCTTAAAGTCTACAAAACAACAATACAATCGCTTGCCTTTCAACCGACTTTCCTCCATGAGAACACGAAGAGTGACAAGATGATCAACGGTGCTATGGCATCGACGAAAACCCGCTTGTCCCTTTGCACGCTTGTCATTCTATTCAGCCCAATCACTCAATTTCATCTCTATTATGCACCCAAACAACTTTGCCATAAGAGACCCAATCATTATAGTCCGGTAGTTGCTTACATTCTTTACATCCCCTCCTTTATGCAAAGGCTTAACCCAATTAGTACTCCAATCATAAGGCATACCATGTTGAAGTGCAAGGTTGAACATATCACACATCCACTCATGGGTAAAATCTCCCGTCCATTTGATCATCTCCAGCTTGATACCTTAAAGATCTCCTGCTTTGCGAGTGGCCAACTTTTCAAGCCCACCGCATACATGCTCAATAGTAAAAAAAGACGGCATACATGGCAGTGAACCATAAAATGGCATTTTTTCAGTATTTGCTTGCTCATATAATTGCCTACAATGTGTGTACATATCCACTAGACTCAAGTTACCAAAATTCTCAACCCGCTTGCCTCTCAAGTTTCTCCAAAATCTTCCACATGCATGTGCCTTTTCTTGGACTTGAAATTCTTGTTGCTTTACTTCGCATCTTCTTCTCTTCTTTTGAATCAATGCCTTGTATGTATGCAAATGACTTTGATAGTTGTCTTTGTCCATAGTTGCATCAAGCTTTATCAAGGACTTTTGAGCATCTTGACATTCTTTATCAAACCACCTTTTGCGTGATCTATCTTTGTTGATACCATGGAGATGCTTTATGGCAAAGCATTCTTCCGCACAAGAACAAATAGCTTTCTTGAAAGCTTCCCATTTAGTTTCCAATGGTGCATCACATTGAAGCTTTGTTATGCATAATTTTTGCTCAACCATTTCAATGTACATTGGTGCCCGTTTGAAATCCATACATAGTGATAACTTCTCTTTCCTTTGGCTGAGATTATCATGCTTAGTTGCTTCTCCACATGAAAGGTCAATACATAAGGTGCGATGGTCGGATCCGGGGTCCATTGACCAAACATAAAACTCTTTATGCGATACATGATGGCTTCAGAGAGTAGCATATAGTCAATCACACTATCCCCATTATGTCTCCTACATGTAAATCCATTGGTTCCACTCCACAAAGATACACCATTGGCAATGAGCATACCCGCGCTATTACACATGTGTAAAAGTAACTTTCTATAGTGATCCGGCTCTTTCTCATCCATTGAAGTACGATCATACAAGTGAACTTTCTCCAACTCCCTTGAAATCTATGGCATATCAAATTGTTGAGTATCATGTTGCAATGTTTTTGTGCGAGCATTCATATCCCCAAATACAATAACATCACCTTCACCTTTGAAATAAGCAATGTCCTCTTCCAAATCAGAAAATGGTTGATCTCTATCTATGCAAGCATAAAAGGGAGAATCATGATGAGGAATGTAGCAACCGGCTACAAAAATGGGTGCTCTTTTTGGTGTCATAATTTTCAGCCATACATAACGTTTGTACTTGTCATCTTTCACAATTGATACAAAATCTTCCAATCCTTTCTTAACCATACATGCTAACCCTCCTTGTCCTCTTCGTTGCTTGAGATTCTTTGACCACATCAATGAATGTACATTGTAATCCTCCAAGCCGTTAATCCTTTGTGTATCATGCTCCCAAGTTTCAACAAGAAGTACAACATCGGCTTTGCTTGTTAGTTCATCAATGCCAACCCCCGCATTCCATGGGTATCCATTACAATTCCAAAAGCATATTTTCAATTGTAACTCGGTCTCATAGGTCACGCATCCCTATTTGCTTGAGAGACTTGCCTCCTCCTTGGGCACATTTTCTTCATGAGAGATCTCCTTGTTTTAATTATTCTTTTCCTCATATGCCTTGCGACGCATATTTTGTTGCTTAATAGTGCGGTCTTCACATACAAAACATTGTGTATGCCTCAAATAGATCCAACTATTATCAAGGATAATCTTTCGCTTGGTCTCATCCGGCATGGTGCATACAATTGGCCGTCCTCCCGAGCGAGGAGCTCCTTGCTTCCCCACTCTATGTGCTCCATAGACCATAACTCCGGACATGCCAAAGTGGGTTTTGAAGAAATCTTCAATAACAATGGCAAGAGAAGGAGGTGTCTCTAACTTCTCTTCGGGAATTCCACGAATAACAATGTTCTTGGAACGTCGCTCCCGTTCCTTCAACTCCTCCACATCCACATTCTCAACATTCTTTGTTTGAACCATAGCTTGCATGAGTGAGGAATTAGAAACCACATTGCTACCACATACATCAGCCCAAGATATGTTTGTGCATACATTTTTCATGTCGCATACATCCCGGCTCATAGTGTCAAATTTCTCCTCTTTCAATACATGGTCATGCTCTACTTTGCTCATCCGCTCCTTCAAAGCATTCAAGTCCACAAGAGAGCGTTTACATTCCTTGACTTCCTCTTCAAGTTGCATCAAACGTGTTGTTTGCATCTCAAGTGTCCTCTTGAGATTCTCATTCTCAACCACAAGTACCCTTAGTGTGCCATTCTCCATTGCAAGTGCTCGTAAGTCTTCGCCTTGTTTGTTTACTGTCTCTTACAATGATACCAAGTACGCCATGATCATGGTTTCCGATGTCGTTGGTTGGGTGGTTGTGTTGCTATCTCCACACTTAGGAGATTTTGGATCATTTTCCACAATGGTTGTGGACCTTGTTGAAGAAGAAGAACCCTTGCGAGTGCCGGAAGACATTGTATGTAAAATAGGAGATGAGAATCAATTTTGTTGAACCTGTTCACTTCGGAAATGCTGCTACAGAAATGCCTTCCATAACTCTGAAAATTTCTGTCTTTACATCAATGCGTAGAGGAGAGAGAGAGAGAGAGAGAGAGAGAGAGAGAGAGAGAGAGATTTAAAGAGAGGGAGAGAAATGTTGGATAGAGAAAGAGAAATGTTAGATAGAGAGAGAGAAATAGATAGAGAGAGTGAGAGAGGGAGATAAATGTTAGATAAAGAGAGGTAAATGTTAGATAGAGAGAGAGAAAAATAGATAAAGAGGGAGAGAAATGTTAGATATAGAGAGAGAAATGATTAAAGAGAGTGAGAGAGAAAGAGGATAGAGGTAGATAAATAGAGAGAAATAATTAATGAGAGAGAGAGAGAGGGGGGGGGAAGAGAGAGATAGAGGGAGAGATAGTGATAGCAAAATAGGGAAAGAGGGAAAGAGCGAGAGAGAGAGAGAGAGAGAGAGAGAGAGAGAGAGAGAGAGAGAAAGAGAGAGAAACACGGAAAGAGAGAGAAAGAGAGAGAGAGAGAGATAGAAAGGGAAATAGAGAGAGAGAGAGAGAGAGAGAGAGAGAGAGAGAGAGAAAGAGATAGGGAGAGAGATAGGGAGATAGAAAGAGGGAAAGAGGGAGAGAGATAGGGATAGGGATAGGGATAGGGATAGAGAGAGAGAGAGAGAGAGAGAGAGAGAGGGAGAGAGGGAGGGAGGGAGATAAAGAGAGAGAGATAGAGGGAAAGAGGGAGAGAAAGAGAGAGAGAAAGTAGATAGAGGGAGAGAAAGGGAAAGAGGGAGAGATAGAGGGAGAGAGGGAGAGAAAGAGATAGAGAGAGACAAAAATAGATAGAAAGAGAGGGAGATAGAGGGAGAGATGGAAAGAGGGAGAGAAAGAGAGAGATAAAGGGAAAGAGAGAGAGAGAGAGAGAGAGAGAGAGAGAGAGAGAGAGAGAGAGAGAGAGAGAGAGAGAGAGAGAGGGAAAGAAAGAGAGTAGATAGAGAGGGAGAGAAAGAGAGGAATAGAGAGAGGGAGATAGAGAAAGAGAGGGAGAGAGGGAAAGAGGGAGAGAAAGAGAGAGATAGAGGGAAAAAGGGAGAGATAGAGAGAGAGTGTAGATAGAGGGAAATAAAGAGAGAGAGAAAGTAGATAGAGGGAGAGAAAGAGAGAGATAGAGGGGAGAGAGAGAGAGAGAGAGAGAGAGAGAGAGAGAGAGAGAGAGAGAGAGAAAGTAGATAGACGGAGAGAAAGGAAAAAAGGGAGAGAGAGAGAGAGAGAGAGAGAGAGAGAGAGAGAGAGAGAGAGAGAGAAATAGATAGAAAGAGAGAGAGATAGAGGGAAAGAGGCAGAGATAGAGGGAGAGAGGGAAAGAGGGAGAAAGAGTGGTGGGGTAGATGGGGTGCATACCCCAACGAACACCAAGGTTGGGCAACTTATTACTCTGGTGTTTTCCTTGCGGGAAGTTTTTCCTCTTGCCCTTTGCCCTCTGTGCAACTTTGAGGATGATTGATTTCTCGCACGTGATACTACGCAGTTGGCACAAACTCAAAGTTCTGCAGTGCCTGTTGTGGGGTTGTCTCAAACACCTGCTCAAATATTGGATGTGGGGGTACATTAACTGTAGTGGTAGCCTCTGGTTCACAAGAGATAGTCACTGAACGGACATCAAGCCGAAAGCGAGGATGGGAGGAAGTCTTGCTTTCCACACTACCTCCTACTGCGACATCATCTGTGATCAGTGGCAGACTGCCGGAGGATTCCGCAATTGTACGCTGGCGGCAAAGAATGCAGGAGTGGGTATCAACCTCCACTCCGGTTTGAATTGGCTCTGCAGGTGCGGACACTTTCTTGCAACCAAAAAATCCTGGTGTTAATATAGCAACTGCCACGACGGGGGGAACTATTCCAACAGCTCTACCCTGGGAGACAAGTGCCACAAATCCCTCAGATCAGCTCTAGGCGTGCGAAGCATTTTTGCAGCGCATTGTGGAGTCCCTGCATTCGGTTTGGCCAGCTCCAGTGACTGAGACACGCATTATCGAGCTTGAAATGCAGGTGGCTGCCTTGCAGACTCACAACACGAAGCTGACAAGTCAAAACGCAGCATTGGATACTACAGCCCAGCGGCAGGCTGATGAAATACAGGCACTGAGGGGGGCTAACTCTGTGTTTATCGCTTATGTTCAAGATGAATTTTTTCAATTGCGCACGCAGAATAGCTTTCCCACTTATTTAGCATCACATCTTGGTGATGTGATGATCAACATGAATGATCTTGATGCCTTAGCAATGGAGATGCAGCATGACCTGCACAGTTTTTTGGAAGGTCAAATGCAGAGTTGGAGGTCAAGGCTATCTGATGATGCGCTAGCACAGCAACAAACTCAACAGGTTGTGGTGAGCCAGCCTGAGCCACCGACTAGTGACAGAGGTGAGAACATTGTCCAAGAAGGTTTTGATATTTCTGATTGGGCGAAAGCTACAGAAGAATGTGCTGAGGCCCAGGCCCGTGTCTCTCATTTGCAAAGAGTGGTTTGTCGTCTTCGTAGGGAGAGTCTGTTTTTGGACGGAGTTCACTTAGTCTCCTGCCATGTCATCCTTTTTGGCCTGCTCTAAATAGATATTTGGCTCGATATTACCCTATTCATATACCTCTTGCCCCTTTACCACCGGCCCCTCAATCTATTTCCTTGCCAACACAATTCATTCCAAGGGATCCTTGGCCGGAGCAGCCTGAGATAGATCCACAACTGTTGATGGAGGTTTATAGGGCCCATCGGCAAGATTTTTGCGGATTTGACTACATCGATATTTCCTCGTCACCAGAACGGGAAGAGGAACAAAAACCGGAGCCTTCAACATAAAGAGGCTAAAGCTGTGGGTTCGCACAATACACCGTGCATGCCAGGTGTTACGGCATAAGCCGCACATTGTGGTCCTGTGGATGTCCGGACATTGCGGACTAGGAGTCATGCGACTTTGGGACAGTTCTTCATGGGATATCATGAGACAGGACGGGGTTTTTCACCGTTCCCGATTTGCAATGGAGCAACGGGTGTATTTGGGGGGGTATACGAGTCTTTGTGGATATCTCTTTCTCATGCCATCAATATATTTCTCTCTTGTAACTCTGTGTTCTATTACATATCAATGAAGAAGACGGTGTTCTGTTCCTGTGTATTGTCTTCTATTCTGCCTTCATATACTTTGATGTTTATATAATGTAAGGCCGCATGAGGGTATCCATTCCCATAATGCTTATTGATCCATTGCGGGTCATTAGGCATTACATCTAGGTGGACTTGGCCTTCTACCCTCAGGACTTCACATATGCCCCACAATTAAGACCTGAAAGTCTTAACTTTTTCCACAGCCAACAATATGTTGAGCAACAAACTGTCGGCACCCCCTCTGATCTTTTACCTCGTCTTTGGATCCTTCTTCATCCTTTAATTGGTAAATCATCAATGAAAGGCATAGTAACATGAGGGATAAAGTCCCTTAATACCTTATTCATGCCATTCATTATATGAGCAACAAAATTAGTAGCACCCTGTGCCAAAGTGCACATCATTACCAAAGCAAGCGGAGTACGCATTGTAGTAAGATCCCTGCACTCCAAAGCTAACTGGAATTGATCGTATCCAGAATAAAGATCACCCATGGAGTAAATAGATCTACCTGCAGAGACCTCAGCAAATTCATCCACAATTGGGCCAGTACCCACATTACAGATTGTTACCTTATTAACCGGATGCATATCCTGAATGAACCTTAACGTACCGTTTTTCTTTGGGACGGTGATCCATCAATTAAAATATGGCACACATTATGGCTCCAAAATTCCCATTTGCATCTTCTCATTAAGTAAACCAATAAGCTTTGGCAGGTGAGCTTTAGGAACAGGAATAGGACGTAAGCTCCATGGCATGTGAGGAGCAGTGAATATAACCATAGGCAAAACAACACTTGGATCCACACATCCAATCTCACTTGTCTCAAAAGAAAAAGCTTTGAAACCGTGTTTTTGAAGCATACTTTGAAAGCGCTTGATTTCCTCTTCGTTGAGGAAACCATCTTCTCCAATCTTCAGTTGTTGCTGCAATGTATCCTTAGTGAATTTATGCCCAATGTTCTTTAAATTTCTAAGTATATACTGTCGTGAAGCCTCATTAATCACTTCATCACTTCCTTTTGGTAGACTTTGTATCCACTGATCTCACTTTCTTTGCAACAGTCTTGTACTTCGTCTCTAAATGTGCTTCAACTCCCTTGCTTGAGTCATCCTCAATATGCATAAGTGCTTCATATGTGCCCAGCGCTTCATACATGTCCATTGAGTGGACCTTAACTACTTCAGTTCCGCTTTGTAACTTGTATTTCCTAACCTCCTCAAGCTTTGACATAGTATCTACATAAGATACCTTATCAAAGATCCCTAAAATCAAATCATCTGATTCAAGCACATCACATCCTTGCAATTCACTTTGGATACTTGAAACATACTGCTTCTCCCACTTTGGCAAATCATTAAATTTTCTGTAAGATACTGAACCTTCAGATGTTAACCCCAAAAACCTTGAAGCGAAAGCTTCTCTTTGCAAGAACTTATCCTCACTTGTACCAGATTAGGAAGAGAATGGGGTCTAGGAGAGCCTCTTTATTTGGCAGTTTAAGGAAGTCAAACCTTTCACATTAAGAAACTAATCAAAGGACATCTTTTGAATTCAAATAGGCAAAACGGCTAATGATCTAAATTTCCTCTCCATAGCGGATAAAACCATACCATGTAACATATCTATGAAAAGAGCTCAATGTGTAGAGTGCAAATCATGATCACCGCTCAAATTGGATAAAATATATGGGAGTTATGGAAGACAGAAAATCATAAAATTGTCCACCTCCTTTTTGGGGAGGAAAGTGCATTCTTTGACCACTCTTACACACCCACCATTCTTGCACACATGGCGTATACCTATTTGTCAAAATGTTAATCACCTCCATAAGCTCATGGCAAATAAACAGGCCCTCCTAGACCCCATCCTCTTCCTGATGACCATAGTCCCGCTTTATACTGGCACTTTGAGAAAATCCTGTGCAAACATGTGTTCTTTGAACTCCTTGCATATCTTTGGCAGTGGATGATCACGTAAACTATCTTTTTTCCTGGCATGGTCAACACATAGAGTCAAGAATTGAACCGCTTTGTTACCATCTCGGCTCCAAACCTTGACATAGGGCCGAGCCATCATCTAGAACCTTGGTTTCCATCCGCACATCCATAATGTAGGATTGTCCTAAAATCAATGGATAGGAGGAACGCTCCTGTATAAAGACATTCTGCTCATCACAGACATCCCCTATAGTTACCTTAACATCTTCACATGCACCATAGAGGTTGCCTGGAAGCATGTTGGCAGCTCGAATCCACCAACCGTGGTCTACATCAATAGGCCATTTTCCCTTTTTGTGCAAGCTTTTTGCCATCAAATTTATCTACATAAGACCGGTTCTTTCAATGTCACCAAGCTTCACAATAGTTTCGATTGTTGCCCTTGCCCCCAATGATTTCTTGAAAAGTGACTCTTGGGTATAATTTCATTGTCTTCCTTGTCATAAAAATAAACATGTATTACCTCAGGTACAATTGGGTTTGAAACCACCACAGACCTCGACTCTTCTTCTTCAAGATTTACCAAATATTCTTCATAATCATCCAGAATTGCTTCAATCTGCTGAACCCTGGCTCTTGCTCACTTGGTATGTGCCGCTTCCTCTTGATAATATCAATGATCTCCTCATGAAACTTGCGTTTGGCATTTCCAAGAATATCATGCAATGTGAGCTCCACTTTGCTATTTAGAATGCACCCTTCAAAAACTTACTTTAGTTTTGTAGATAATTCAATATCAAATTCAAGCTTATAAAAGGGACCTCTGGGATCACCTTGTTTTTTTTCCTTGGGTGACTCCTCCATAACCACTTTAGGAGCGGGCTTAGGAGCAAGACCTTCCTCTTTCTTGCTGCCTAATCTCGTCGCCCTTCTTGATGTCCCTACAATTTCTTCATCCCTTTTTTGCTTTTCTTTCACCATAGCCTCATTAGCTTGAGACTTAGCAATAAATGCATATACTGAGAGGGAATCCATTGGACAAATCCACCTTGTGGTTTCTTGAAAAGAATTCTCTACTTGTCGTAGCTTCCCATAAGTTACCTTACCTGCTTCTACTATCTTCAAAGAATAAGGCCACGATTGGCCCTTTGTACGTGCACCATCATCATCTCCCTTTTCGCAAATCTGCAGACCATATGTAGCTGCTTCAACAAGAGCAACATTATGATGTATTTCTTCAACTAACTTTTTCATGCCACCCCTACTAGAGTTCAAGTAGAGCATCTCACCTGTTTCCTTGAGGTGAATCTTCTTGTCCTTCTAGAAAACCACATTCCTTTTGTAAGCTTCACTAAGTACATTCCTTAACATATCTATGGTCTTCACTATTGCACCACATACATCGATCCCAACCTTTGCGTGGAGGTTGCTGTCTAGGCTCAGAAGTAGACCCCTTTGTAGCCAACCCTTCAAATTTAACAACTTTGAAATTCAAATTTAAGTCTTGAATACCTTTCACCAATTCGTCGAGAACCGGCTCCTCCACTTTGGGTATTGTCGAGGATGATTTCTTCTTAGTTTCCTCTTCCAGAACATCCATGAAATCAGCCACAATCAGCTTATCAACTCTCATCTGTCGTTTCACAATCATATTCACTGCTTCAATGACTATCTTCCAGTCATACATTAAGCCTAATTCACCTGTTGAATCCTCCAGCAATTGCACCAGACTCTTATGAAGCAATGGATCATCATCCTGAATAAACAGTTCAACCTTCTGATCCTTCATCGAACGTTGCTCTGTCGAGGACGATTGGTCGAATTTCTTTTCAAACTCCCATAACAACTCTCGTGCATTTTTTTTTTCTTATTCACCCACTTCATGAAGCTCTATTTGGTTACCCTTTGGGAATCCTCAAGAAAATATTCCTCTTGCAGCGCTTTCTTGAATTCCTACCAATTTGGGCCTTGAGTCGCCTGAATCTCTTCAATTCGGCCCCTGAGTTCTAGCACCGTAATTAAAATGAAACCCTTCCACTACCTTTTGATCAATAATTCCATTATCTTCCATTGCTTGCTTGTAGATATTGAAAAATTTGCTAATATCCCAGCCTTCAAATCACTGTAACTGTCTGCCAAGCTTTACGAATTCGCTCTTGCAAATTATATTGTTGTGGGGCAACCTGTGGTTGTTGCATATACGTTTGTAAACTGCTGCATCATATGTTGCATGGCTGCCTCTTGCGGTGTTGACATGGTCCTCCACAAATTCTTCCCACCCCATCTCAATTTCACGTTGGGTTCACCAAGAATGTTGGGGGATTAAGGGTTCAAAGGCGAGCTAGCGGGACAGCACGGGGGGCTGCTAGCTGTGGGAAAAGAAAGGAGAGGAAGAAGCACCACATCGTACAGTAGACCAATAGTTGCTTTGAAATAAGATTATGTATGAAAACAGATGGATTTGCTAACATGAATAAGAAAAGATGCACGTTGACCAAGCGGCACCGTTATCAGCACCATAATGTAATTAAGTTATAGAAGACGGAGTTTAAACTCCCTTACAACGGGTTAACCCGCTTGATTACATATAAATAGAGAGATTAGATAAAGGAGATATGTATAAGAAGCACCAGCCAATGGAGTTGATGTGATCTCAATGAGTAGTCCATACGTCGCCGTCTCCGCCTCCCAAAGACCTCCTCCTCTGGATCTTCTTTCCCTTTTAAAACTCTATGATCTTGCTCTCTCCCAACTGAGAAAAAAAACTCTCCCCTCAATAATCTTTTACAACAACCAAGAAAATGGCTAAAAATTTTCTTTTATAGCCCATCTGCTCGTTTTTCAATAAGTCCCAGTTATTGCATGTCAAACTACCCCCTTATAGGGCACCATACACTTGTCCTTTCATTACATGTGGAACTGCCCCTTATAGGGGGTTGACTTCTCTCTCTCTCTCTCTCTCTCTCTCTCTCTCTCTCTCTCTCTCTCTCTCTCTCTCTCTCTCTCTCTCTCTCTCTCTCTCTCTCTCTCTCTCTCTCTCTCTGCTTTGTGCACCACGGGGAGGGCCCCTTGCACTAGCGATATCGCTAGTGGGGCTCCCTCTTTCCCTTCAAAAAAGGTTTGTGCCCTTAGGACGTGGGACCAAACCCCGTCAGATTGCCACATCATCAATGATGCTACACCGGCAACCCTCAACTACGATGGCCACACAACCATGCGCCGCCTTTGGGCACCAAAATCACCGCCCAACCACCTTCGCACAGCACCAAAATCACACGCCGGCCTCAATCTGCATTGGCTCATATCTTCACGAGCTCTCTCGCCTTACTTGAATAACAAGGAGCTACGCCTTGAGTATATATACCATGAATGCCAAAAGTTGAATATCCCATGTGGGTTAATTTGTTGCCACGTGGCCAAGAGAATGGCAACCCAAGCTTTAAGCCCTCACAAAATTCCCCAAATTTACTAAAAAAATTCTTTTTGTTTCCCGGTTCCTTTTGCCATAATCATCTGCTCAGGACTCAAGTGACCCAGTCATAAGATCTTAATGGAAGCTTGGTTGTCCTGCTTCATGCCGTGCCAATACCACTAATCTAGGACAGTGTCAAGGTCTCCAATTGAGGTGAATAAAATTCTGGAAAATTCATCTGGCGACAAGCAAGTGTCCCACTGACTTTGAACTGCAATATTTCATCCTTCCGACCTCCGATTGACAAACCATAAATTTCTATGGCCTTCTCATACCGCATAGAATACATACAGACCCTAGCGGGCTTCAAATATTTCAGACAACACATTAACCGAGGTGATCAATCTGGTACAGAACTAGCCCCCGGTAAAACTTAAACTGGTTATACCATCCTATCCGTAGCTCTGATTGACAAGTTGTAAAGACAGGCCTGTAGAGCACTTCAAGTACTATGATTCTAATCAATAAAATCCTCACTATGAGCATTTCAAGAATAATCTCTTTTAGCATTAACAAGAAAACTTCTAGCCCTTTAGAGCCGCATCTGGTATCTTTTTAACTTAAAGTTTACTTGTTATCAAGCCCTGACCACTGATCACTAAATACATAGCCTTCAATGAAGCTTAATCTGCATCCCTCTACTCACTTCCTCTCCATGGACGCGGAGCTACACGACACCGGAGGGACACAACTTCTAGCATCTCCACTTGAGCGAAGTACCTACGATTCCCAGAGATGGAGCTAGTTTTTCCTTTTTGGTTGTAGGTGGGAGGTTTCCAAAAAAAAAGTAGGGTTATTTTAACTTCTGTTTCTACCCTGACCTTGAGTGTTGATGATGATATTGGTGAGCCTTTAGGTTTTCATAGAATTGGAATGAATTTTTTGGCCATTTGACTGATGAAGTGGATGAAGATGAGGGAATTTCCCTTGGAGGTTATTGCTCGGTCAAAGAGTGTAGTGAGAGTGAGACTCTTTACGAGAGTGTTTGGATGGATTTCTAGCCAATTTAGT
This sequence comes from Adiantum capillus-veneris, assembly GCF_014529385.1. Classification (NCBI taxonomy): domain Eukaryota; kingdom Viridiplantae; phylum Streptophyta; class Polypodiopsida; order Polypodiales; family Pteridaceae; genus Adiantum; species Adiantum capillus-veneris. The sequence goes on along the minus strand of NC_140940.1, from coordinate 95,399,889 downwards.
TGATGATGCCACTTTTAACCAATATCTTCTTGAGGAGGAGAATGTTGACCTACCTCTTGTTCTTTCCCACCCTCCCACCCTTGTTGAGGAGGTGCAGTCAGGAGTGGGGTTTACCGCTTCTTTTGACCATATTGATGATGAGATGCAACGTTTTGAAGGAGAAGTGGCATTTGTGTCTGCAGTCAAGCCATTTGTTGCAGTCACGCCTTTTGAAAAAGATGTTCTTATTGACGATGTTCTTGATGCTTCTAGTTTTAGTTCTCTTGATGTTTTCGATGACGATATGGTAACCATTGAAAATTTTCTTAAGAAAGAGAGGCTTGATCCTCTACTGGAAGATCCCATAGTTAGTGATGCTCATGTAGTTTTTAATCCACCTATTGTTCTCCGAGCTAGGGAGAGATCTATTGATCAAATGGATTGTCAAGTTGACACCCTATGATGGAGTTGGGGCTGACGCAGATTATTCTCATTTATTGAAATTTTTGCAAGCTTATTGGTTTGAGGGTTATGACAAGCCTGAAGACCTCATGCGGTTCTTTCCTGCCTTTTTGATAGGTGTAGCTATGCAATGGTACCATAGCATGCTGTGACATTATCCACATTTGATGCAGATTTGGGATGGACTAGGCCGAGCTTTTGTTGCTAGATTTTCCCCTATTTTTCCTTCTCATTTAGCCTTTGGGAACTCGTTATACTTCTTCCAAGGGGAGGGTGAATCAATTGCTGAGTATATTAATTGTTTTCAAGCTTTCAAGAGGAAGCATTGTGACACCTACTGCTTCAATGAAAGGGTTTTATTGGAATGTTTTCTTAAGGGTATGCTGAGGGATATTCAACTCCTTTTGAGGTTGTTCGATCCAAAAACATTTGAGGATGGAAATGCACAAGCTAAGGTAGTGGGGGAGGCCTTTGAAGCTACCGACCTAGCCATCTCATAGAGGGTAACCTTTGAAGCTGAGTGATATCAAAAAGAGGCTTGTTTAAATTCTATGACGAGTGCCCCGATTGTGCCTGCTCCACCTTCATTTAGAGATAACACTTTGCCTTCTCCACATTGGGTACCCCATGTAGCTGAGAGTGGGTTTGTTTCCCTTCGAAGGGGGTTATGGAAAGAAAAGAGGAAGAGAGAAAGTAATTGAAAAAGGGTGGAAGATGAAAAAGAAGTCCAATGGATAAGGTACCGGTCTAACCGGAAATTTTGGGTTCATACTAGCAGGCTAGTTTTCCCTGTAGGACACCATTGTTGCACTTTTTTCTGGCCAATAGATTGGGGATTTGGAGTGGGAAGGAGAGCATTTCTATAAGAGACTGTCTGCTTTTGTGAGTTTGAAATATACACTTTACTAAACATAATCATGCGATGATCTTGCTTGGTCCACCTTGAGGAGCTATTTTGACAGGTAATGAAGACGATGAATCCATAGCAGTTATTCCAAAAGAGAAGACAATTTTGGATTGCCTAACTTGAAGAAGTCGATATGATCATGATGTTCTCAAGTGCCAAGGAGTTCTAAAGAAGCCAACATTGCTAAACAAGATTGCGAGCAAGCAAATTGTCACAGCTCAGGCGGACGTGCCTGGCACCAAAATGTTTTTTTGTTCCCATTTTGATCAATTTCTAGGTGCTCACTCAATTTGCATAAGTCTAGGGTGGATTTTTTAGGAGCATTAGTAAAAACAAATGAAATGAAAAGGGGTGTCCTTCTGTTGGTGACTGCTCGTGAAGGAGAATAGGGGCAAGGGGCTCCATTGCCAACGGCCGGCTGCCTAGACTGCAAGTTGTGAGCATATTGTCATCAATGAGTGGGTGAGCGTGTGTGTGTGCGCGCGCGCACAATGCTCATTGCCAAGAAATGAGCTCTCTGTCGAAGAGAGTTTGAGGGGGTATTTGGTATTTGTGAGTGCCTGTGTGTAGAGAGCCTCTCTGCAAATCATTGAGAGAGAGTTTTTTTAAAGGTTATTGAAAAGGGAGAGAGTGACCTCTCTAAATTATATCTAAGAGAGAGAGACAGATGCTTGCTTGCCTTTTGCAGTCGGTGGGGAATAAGGAGGTTCTCTGTAGAGATCGAAGGGCAAAGGGAGAGCCCTTGTAGAGTGTTGTAAAGAGGAGAGTGAGAGGCCGTGCTATGGCTGAAGATCCGAGGAAGGGGAAAGAGAGATCCTTGCTCCAGTAGATTGAAAAGATAAAGAGAGAGAGATTTCCCTTGTTAGCAAGTCCAAGAGGTGCACCGGCTGCCAAGAGTGAGGAGGGGGAGAGAAAGAGGCCTTGTCCCTACTTCAAATCAAAACAGAGAAAGGGAGGGTTGCAGGCCTGCTACAAGACTTTGAAGAGAGAGATAAGAGCCTCTGCGGGCTGTCAAGTCCAGTATAGAGAGAGAGAGAGAGAGAGAGAGAGAGAGAGAGAGCCGCTGCTTTAAATCAAATCAGAGAGTGAGAAAGTCAATCTACTATATGGTCGACATTGGTTTGATTTTTTTAAAAAAAAGATAACTATTAAATCCCTCTAAGGGAGGTTCCCCATAGGCAAGGAAAAGAGAGACTAGGAACCTTTCTGAGTGGGTTAGAAAGAGAGAGGAGAGAGAAAGCCCTTCAAGGCTATGAAGAGCATAAAGAGAGAGAGAGAGAGAGAGAGAGAAATATTCCATGTAAGGGGAGTGAGAGAGAGAATGAGGGCACTTGGTTGGGATGTTGAAATTGTGTGCCGAGCAAGGAAAAGAGAGAGTAGGAACCTTTCTAAGTGGGTTAGAAAGAGAGAGGAGAGAGAGAAAGCCCTTGAAGGCTATCGAGAGCATGAAGAGAGAGAGAGAGAAATATTCCATGTATGGGGAGTGAGAGAGAGAGAATGAGGGCACTTGGTTGGGATGTTGAAATTGTGTGTGTGTGTGTGTGTGTGTGAGAGAGAGAGAGAGAGAGAGAGAAGATCTCCTTCTATGTCCATATTTGTTAGAGGGAGAGAGAGAGAGAGAGAGATGAGACTTGTTGTGTGAATAGATGCGCTGCCTTGTAGGGTGTAAGCCAAATAGTTGTGCTGCCCTACAGAATGTAAGCCTTCTTATAAGACAAAAGAATTTGTCATTTGAAAGAAATATGTACATTTGCTTACTATCATGTAGCGTTGTAAGAATTGACAAGGTTCATACTATCCTTAAGTTGTATTCCTTGTATCCATTTAGCATCTTCAAAAGCATAATTTTTGAACTTAATAAGATACCGTCGTCTTACCATGTCGTAGTACCTTGTCTTCATGCCGAAGAATAGCTTCGAGTTGTAGCACCCCTTCTTGGTCTTAAATTTTGGGAGGGTCTTCAATAATTCGTTCACTTGGTGGCTCTCCTTTGTAGGGTTTCAGTAGGCTCACATGAAAAGAATTGTGTATGAGCCAATGGTTGGGAAGCTTGAGTTGATAAGCCTTCTCATTGATTGACTTCAAGATTTGAAAAGGACCATATTATCTTTTTGCTAGGTTAGCATAATACTTTTGATGGCCCATAGGATTTTTGCCCCTTGTTTTCCTCAATCAAGCCTTGGGAAACTTAAGTAATACCCAATCATTTTCTTTGAATGTTAAGTCCCTTCTGTGCTTGTCAACATCAGCTTTTTGACTTTGTTGAGAGATGGATATAGCCTCCTTAATCTTTTGGAAAGATTCTTGTAGGTCACGGCTATACTCATCGGCAACGAAGATCTTCCCATGTATTTTAAGTAGTAAGGAACTTTTAGGTCTTCCCTCAATGATTTCAAAAGATGCTTTTCCAGTAGAAGTATATACATTATCATTGTATGCATACTCTATAAGGGGTAAGTACTTTTCCCATTGTGAGTGTTGATCTACTTTTGTAATATAAGTCTCTAGTAGATTGAGTATTGTAAGATTGGCTATCTCACTTTGACCCTTTGTGGGTGATAGGCCAAAGAGAAATTCAATCTTGTACCTAGATTTTCAAAGAGACCTTTCCAAAAATTATTGGTCATGCTAGGATCTCTATCTGACACGATGATGGATGTTGGAAATCCATGGTGCTTGAAAATCTGAGATATTTTCAACATGAATAAAGTGTGCTTTCTTCCTAAACCTATCGACTGTTGTCCATATTCTCGTATTCCCATGGATAGACTTGGGTAATCCAAAGATAAAATCCATGGATATACTCTTCCATGTTGAATTAGGGATTGGCATACCACACATTTTGCAAGATACTCTTGTATTTCCACTTTCATGGTAGTCCAATAGAAGTATGTCTCTACTCCTCGAAGAGTAGGTTGAATACCTCTATGCCCCACATGGGAAGGAGCATGGGATTCATACATGACTTTCTTATGAAGGGAGTGGGTAACACATAGCCTATTGCCATTGAGAATAGATAACCATCCTACAAGGTGACTGGTTCTTCTTTCTTCCCTAAAGCAAGGGTTGGCATTATGTCTTTGAATTCAAGGTCAGTAGCATACTCATCTATCATAGAAGATAGATCATTGTGAGTTGCTATAGACACCCCATTAACTTTTGGTCGTCTCGTGAAAGTGCATCAGCCACTTGATTGTGCTTACCAGCAATGTGAGCAATATGAAAATAAAATTGCAAAAGAAAAATTGCCCACCTCATTTGTTTATTGGAGAGCTTGGTTTGCGTCATGAAGTACTTGAGACTTTGGTGGTCTCTTTGCAAAATAAATGGAGTCCCCAATAGATAGCGCTTCCATGTGTCTAGGACATGTAGAATAGCTAAAATCTCTTTTTCATATATACCCAAGACTCATTCATCGGCATTGAGACTTCGGCTCTCATAAGCTATGGCATGCCCTACTTGAAGCAATACTACTCCAAGGCAATCACCACAAAAATCACATTGGACCTCGAATGGCTTTGAGAGATCTGGAAGCATGAGGATTGGTTGGGAGGTAAGCTTCTCTTTGAGCTTTTCAAAAGAATTTTGCTCCTTAGCAGTCCATGAGTACTTAACACTCTTTTTTGTTAAGTCATGTAATGGTCATGCTATTTTAGAGAATTTTTCTATGAAGCATCTGTAGTATACACACATATACGGATACCATCTTGAGAGGTAATATGACCTAAGTATTGAATCTCTTGAAGGATTTTTTTTCTTTTGATTGATGAAAAGATTGTTTTCCCTCAGTTCTTGTAAAATCACCTGGAGATGTTGCTTGTGTTCCTCCAAGGACTTGGAGTAGATGATAATATCATCAAAGAACACTCCAATGAATTTGCGGTAGGGTCTAAATGTTTTCTCCATTAAACGATTGAACGTGGCTGGTGCATAAGTGAAGCCAAAAGGCATGACTAGATATTCATAAAGACCAAACATTGTACGAAACGTGGTCTTTAGGATATCTTCATTCACTACCCTTATTTTATGGTAGCCACTTTAAGGTCAATCCTACTGAAGTAGGTAGAGCCTTGTAGCTTATCAACAAACAGAGATATGGGAAATTTGTTTTTGATAGTGATAAGGCTTAGTGCTCAATAGTCCACACAGATGCGATATGTACCATCTTTCTTTTGCACTAAAAAGACTAGAGAACAAAAGGCAGAGGATCTATGCCTCACCATAATGAAGCTAACCCTAAGGTCGTTTAAGCTCCATTAGCATTGCTCTTTGATAGACCATCTCCCATTTGAACCCACTACCTTTGGTCCCGTGCTGAGATGCATCTAAAGCACATATCTATATTCTAACCCTTGTTCACGTTTATTCTCCCACATTAAATGATCTATTCAATATGAGAAAATCATTTGGGTAGGCTAGATATTAGATCTTATGACAACTATTGGGATCACCCGTTTGATATACTCAAAGAATGGGATAGCTATTATCCATTGGTGGAAGGATGTCACAATGGCTACTACCGGATGCATTATGTTAGAGCCATTAAGATTTATTAGAAACTTTCAAAACACTTTGTAGATTTTTGAGCCCCAAAGTTTTTGCGATGTAGAAATTGGTTTATTCGTTATTATTTCTTCTACTCTCTCTTATCTTATTCTCAACCGTCTATTTTATTTTTCTAAAAGAACTTTGACCGTACTATAATATTGTACTAAGAGTGACCTTGGTTGATATGGTGTAGTAAGCTACCATGTCTCCTAAAGGAAATGTGGCTACTGCTAACACCAAATGTACCTATTGCTCCGCAAAAAACCATCATTGATAGGGACATAGATGCTATGCTTCACAAGTCTCAACCTGACAACTTTAGTGGGGAAGGAAAAGATATAGGCAAGGTTCTTGAAGATTAGATTGAGCGCATGGATGACTACTTTGATTTGGCTCATTCCTATGTAGAAAACAAAGCTATTATTTCTAAGTTCAAATTAGAAAAGACAGTCAAGCGCGTTGATGGAGAGACCACTGCACAGAAAACAATGTTGACCCTAATGTAACAACTTGGTATTATCTTAAGACTCGGCTCAAGAAGATATATCAAAACAAATTTTATCTTTCAGACTATATGAATGAGTTTCTTGATTGTACTCAAGGAACCAAAGATCTAGAATCATACTATCAACATTTCTTGACCCTTTTCAAGTATGCTCCAATAGGGATGACTCAAGATGTCAAGGTAACTCAGTTCATGTTAGGGTTACATAATCCTATGAAGACAACTCTAAAGTCTTCATCTTACCAACTTTGTAGATGTCCATGATACGGGAAAACCTGTAAGACCGCGGAGAACTGGACCATGCAACTCTCCACCCAACCGTGCCATATATAGACTCCTAGCCCCTAAATATAGCGCCCCTTGACCGCATGTCTGTCCTAGCCCTTGGCCTGACATTACTTCCCCCTTGGAGAAGCGTTTTTGTCCTCGAAAACACAAGTGGTAGTATCTTCGTAAGAACACTGATGTTTTCCTTATTGGCATCCTCTACACGGGCCAATTGTCCATATGAAAAATACCTGGTGCAGTGAGGAGGTTCAATGAAACCAAGAGCAACATCTTGATTTTCAACATTGTTGTCCTTTTGCAACCACCCTTATCTAAATGGTAACTCATGATAACTCATGTGAGTATCTTGAAAAGTTCATAGCTACTGAAAGATAGAATAGGGAGTGTCCTCATGTCAGACTTCTGAACATTTTGGAGCACACAGAACCACATGTTCACCCCTAACAAAGGTTACATGCCAACATACTCTGTCAGCACACCTACTAAGTCCTTGACTTATGAAACTATCAGTATCCAACCCCACCACAACAGGTGTTCAAAGTTGAAAACCTAACCTAAGCAAATTCTAGAATAAGGAGAGAATCACCTATTCAGAATGCATTGTGCTAATGTATGCTCTTAGCAGATCCTTTAGCACGGTTTACTAACGTATGCGCTTAGCATATCCTTTAGTACTAAATAGAATACTTGTAAGCTGCCCATCCAACGTGGGATGAATAACAGGAGTAAGAGTGAGGTACTTTCCCCAACCACTTACAGACAGTCTTCCACGACTGACGACAAACTATGACTCAACCATTGAGTATCCAGCCATATACTCGATATGGAATGGAGACAACCAACTAGATTGAAGGTAGATTGGAGGTTCCAGCAACCAATCACTAACATCCATACTCAGCCATCACCTTGTATGGCAGGGTGTAAACTCATACGAAATCTGCAAGAGAGATTGCACTAGCAATGCAAAAGGGTGCAGAAAGAATAAAGTCCATGGATTTGCATGCCGCTCCAAATAAATTTGTGTTAAACACTAGGGCCCATAACACCTAGTGTGCATGCATTTAACACAAACATATCCAAGCTGCAATTCCATGACGAGACTTTCCACGATACTTACGTGAAAATATTTGCAACAAAGTTGGACCATAATAGAATGTGACAACCTGGTCACACCTAGGAACCAACCATGAGACCTTCTCATGAGCGTAGCATACTTTGCGGCAAAAGTTGGACCATAATAGAATGTGACAACCCGGTCACACCTAGGAACCAACCATGAGACATTCTTATGAACGTAGCATAGTTTGCTATATGTAGAAACGACCCTCCGTTAAGGTGGTTTCACAGCACTTGTAATCACAACAAGTCTGTACTTAGTACCCGACAATTTTTGGCCACTGAAATTGTTCCTGATACTGTGTGCATCAATTGGTCTAATGAACGGATGCGACAAGCACCTAGGGACTTCGTCGTGACACATCATTTCGAATTGGGCGCTAGTGTCAGTCCCAGAGACTCATATTCTCCACATGTGGAATATGTCTCAAGTAAGGATGCCAGGAAAAGTGACATCCATCAAGTACGAGCTGTACTTGTGTGTGGAGGTAACTACGAACACTCTGCGACGCGAGTGAGAGGGACCCTCATTATCATGCTCCACACTGGCTAAACCAAACTCCTTGAGTTCCTAGACCATGTTGTATCCCATGTGACAACATGTGCCAAATCGAACCCTACAAGTAGGTTCATAACAGTGTAAGGCAAAAAGGTAGATTGGACACTTGGCCCAAAATACTTTGTGCCGACATGCCCTTGGCATGGCTCTGTAACATTCAAGAGTACTTATACGTCTTGAAAAAAAAAAACAAGCAAAGCATACAAAAAATGGAATAACACCAAATTAATAGATGCGTACCTGGAGGTTTGAACGTAATGCTCACTTACCAGTATTCAAACGGAGAGGAGCACATCTCCTACCTGAAAAACAAACAGCATTGCACTGGGAACCGTGGGTGTTGCCTTCGCAATCCAACCCCTTTGGTTAAAATCTACGTAGTCAAACCCCTTGGTAAGACCCTTTGTAGAAACTGCTCAACTAGCAGGTAACGGCAACCAACATAGTTAACCGTGTACATAATGATTGGAATCAACTTGAAAAGTTGAGTTTGTCCGCTACCGCGTGGTAGATTGCGGAATTATTTCCTTGAAAGTCTAACTGAGAAAGATCAAACAATGGGAATCCTCAATGCAGAGCAACTGTGATCCTCAATGCAGATCATCTATGATCCTCAATGCCTATGGGGTGATGTAGCAGTCACCCATCGGGTCGTACCCCAAAATAGTATGTCCATAGACACTCCGTAGTGCTATAGAGAGAGCAAGAAATCCACACAAGTGAGCTGCGTAGCTCTTGTGGACAGCCATGCTGTCTTAACTGATTGCTGCATCTATACTTCCTTGTAGAGATCAGCTGCTGTGAGTGGAAGATTTATCAAAAACTCAACTTGAGTGTCACACTGAAAACATGTAGTGCAAAAATGACACTGTAAACATCCTGAATGACAAGACCCTTGCTTGTCCATTAACGTCGATGTATACTTCCCTGGGTAGATCTATTCACTTTTGAAAACAATCACCCAAAGAATGCCAATAGTTGGGTCTTACCCTTGGCCTGACAATAGCTCTTAGCCTGTGTGGCTCATAGCCCTTGTGCAAATAAGTGTTCAATGGACTAACCGATGAAGACTAATTTGAGTAGCATCTTAGCCACGTGCTAGCTGAGAGTTAGAGCACCTTGGCTCAGGCTGACTCACGAGTAAAACACGTATCAAAAGCTTCTTAGAAGATTTTCATTATTCCCTTAAAGAGAGAGAACGAGAGAGAAGAAGAGCATGCTGGGCTGCGTAACTTTCATTGAATGACTATGACGTGTATAGTTGATTGCCATGCTCGTGTGCATCTTATGCCTAACGTGCAGTGTATCCTATAAGCATGCAACAAGTTTCTGCTATGACTCTCTCATTGAGAGAGGTAACAGAAAAACACAACCACATCTTGATCTACCTGCCTTGCAGGGTCGTGAGTGTATGAAAATGACTTATCATTGGCACATTGCCCGTGAAAGAAGTCCTAGATTTAGGTTCCTTTTAGTGCTGTTGGGTGTTGATAGAAACCAACTAGCAGGTTCAACAATCCATCACTTAGTCTATCCTTGACAGAGTTGCGAGTGTGATAGCGGAAGCATAATACATAAAGTGGTGGAATTCATGCCACCTGCTTAGCATGCCTTGCATGCAAAAACGTAAGCCCTTGGCTACTATGATGGTCTCAAGCGTGAGAACCCAAACCAGAAGTGCCTTGCACATAATAAACTGGTAGGGATTCTGTGAGGTGACATTCCCTATTTGGTCAATTCCCCAAACTTGGGTGCCAATGCCCTTGATTCCAAATCCATGGGTAGTATCTCGGCACAAGGGAGAAGCCTTGCTTCGTATAAAATTGTCAAAGCACTGGTCGTTGTTGCTGCAACCAGTTCTCATGAAATTTGGAAGGAAAAACTCTTTCCAAAACGGCTCATAGCCATATGTGCACAGACGCCCTCGTATAGCGTATACACCTGTCTGGTACATAATGAAATAACCTACAGTAGGAAATAAACCTACAAACACATTGCCTATTCCTTCCCAATTGTGTATGCTCATAGCATATGCCAACCGTGGTGAGTCATTATGCAAGATGCATAAATAGAAGCTGTGCTTCAGCTAAATCTGTTAGTGCTAATAGCCAACTGAAGTGGCTGCAAATAGCATGACAAAAATAATCGACCTTGTTGAACAATTTCAAGTGAAATTAACCAGTATTGTGTGACAAGCATCCTATGTTGGCTTGTAGAAACAGTGACAAGGAGTCGGCCATGCCGAGCAACTTGTTGCCCTCAACAAATCCAGTAATATGCCATGCCTGTCACCTTGAGATGCTGAAAAACTAGCCCTTGGCCCTTCCTTTGAAGCAAAAAAATAATCTGTGATGAGCGTGTTCCATCAAGGTACTCAGGAGAAGCCATGCTTCATATCACTATGTCTGGCCTCTTTGCCAATAAATGCTATTAGCGACCGACGACATAGCAAAAAAAGTCGACCTTGTCAAGTCATGCATAAAAAATTGACCGTGCCGAATTATAAACGTAATGGAAAAACAGTAAAACACGTGCAAGTGATGCACCTCATACCTGCTTGGCATTATGAATGATAGCCGTGATTATTCATTCCATTGCATACGAGAGTTACGAAGCACATGTGCAATAAGTACTCCACTTCATGCTGTCAAGGGCCTTGCCCAATTCGCAACCAATTTGGAATTTTGTGAGCAACTTCAATGCTCCAGTGGTGTTACACAAACCGTGTGTCGGCCCTGTCGAGTTCTATGCACCTTGAACAAGAGCGTTGCAGTAGAATCATTCAAGCCTTGCTTGATAAATTCTACCTATCTCTTGGCGGCAACCATTGCACCACTCGGAATTCACAAAACCAAACAAAGTGCAGATGATTGTATAAAGAATGCAAAAAGTAATGTCGAAACATAAACAAAAATACCTGGAATCATGGCGAAAATCCATGAAGGCATCATAGCTGTTGAAGGATCCTGCTATTAATCGGCCAAGCCAAACATTTTGACTACCGTCCTGAAGCCTTGTTCGCATTGCTTTTGCTTGCAAAGCGGTTCACCGCTTTCCACAAGCATAATCCATTGGAAAGCTCGATCCCGTGAATAGCCGTACCTACATATTTGTGTGCCGACATGGTCGTACCATGTTGGGTCCGTCGCTTACTGAATAATCGGTGGTAAATTGAGAAGCTTGCTTCAGTGGAAACACTCCAGAATTTTCTGTCCTTGCAGAACTATGGCATGGCCTTGGTTGCATGCCAAGCATGCCATGTCCTACGAGCATGCA